>NC_073693.1:316484198-316537198 GCF_029784155.1 Uranotaenia lowii
GTAAATTGTACGTAAAAGATCCAAGGTTGTCAGACTATTACAGCCAGTTCATTGTAGCTTAAAACTTAAACTAAAACCTAAATACTTAAAAATTTGCCCATACTCCTATGTCAACCCTCAGCTATCGGTCTTGGCTTAGAGATTAGAGAGTATGTCTTCTAATTCAGAGGTCATGAGATCAAATCTTGGTCAAAATTTAGAGTTTTCAATTTTTTTATAGTGGACATGTTTAAAGAAGAAAATGTTCTAAAGACACTTAAGAGATTAGATGAAAGACAGAGGCGCTAGGAAAAAAGTTCCAATTTTAGCCATTTCGGACCACTGTGCGATGTCCGACTGACTAGATGAAGGAAAAACACTAATACATATTCGTACTATCCAATAGTATTCGTCGATAGTGGCATACATAGTAGGGCTAGGTGGGGTAATTATGAACAAAATTTCATCATTTGGCACACTTACAGCCACCATATGTTAAATTCTTATCACAAACTCCGAAAAGCTGCCATCAATGAATGTTTCCGTGCTCTCCATCATTCTGTAGAACAACTTTTGTTTTTTGGTCGCAACCTCTGTCCTTGAGACGTCTGTTCATAATTACCCCGTCTGTTCATATTTACCCCACTCTCTAGGGGGTAATTATGAACACGGTTTACGAACTTGGTATAAAATTTTGGAAAAGTAACAGTAGTTATACGTTACATTTATCCATAGTAAGCAGTGCATGCTGATTTTTTACTTAAAAAGTTATGTTCATAATTACCCCAAACTCTGTTCATAATTACCCCGGACTATGTTCATATTTACCCCGAGACTTGTCCAATATGATTTATATGGTGTCAGAAAAACTCAATTAAACACCAAATAATGAAAATTATTAGCAGTTACAAGAAAATGAGTTATTTTATAAAAACACAATCCAATTCATGTACAGAACTTGCAAAATAAACAAATGTATTCAAAATTAAGAAGTAAAACAATAGAAAAATAGCTATTTAGTGTTCTTTTTTTTTGATATTTTCTAACTTTTGTTTCGAGAGTTTATTTCCTTTGTTGCATCTTTTACGTTCTGGTTGGTTTCTTTTTTCCAATTCTTTATGTCTTTACAGAACATTTTATTCGATAGGACATGGGATGAATCATCCAATAGGATGAAAATTCCTGAAAAAAAAAATCGATAGGACCTCTCCGTGTGAAATTTTAGAGGAGTTGGGGTACTCGATAGTTTTTACATCCGTTCAAAATGTCCTGCGCAGCAAACTTCAAGTCTTGAATTCTTGAAATTGAAACCTATTTATACATATACAGGAAATTCAAAAATATTTTAAAAGGGTTGTTTCACAAAAACACTCTTTAAAATCTTCTTGGATCAGTGAACAGTCATTTTTTACTATTCTTGTCAGTTCTATATGATTGACAGTTTTGAATAATATTTACACTTATGAATTTTTTATCACCTGTATGGAATTTCACATAACTAGCTCTATTCTTTAAAAAAATTGAAGTACTGCCGAACCTGAAAGAGAAAATCTTCAACCAAAAGATGTTCATTTTGCACCAAATAAAAAAGAAATTCGAACATATGAACATTGAAAAAAGTATCTAAGTTTAAAATTAGAGTGCAGGAAAATAGATTTTGGATCTTTTATATCCGGAAGCAACACATAAACAATTATTATTTGCCTAATGTTCTGAATAGCAGCACGTTGTCCAAAAATACAGGAAAATTGATCTTTGCTTTGTGGACTTATTCCCCAATTAAACTTATCAAAGTTTTTCATATATTTTACTGTTGACCACAGAGATTTAAGGTTCATAATAATGTTAAATTTCACACAGTTATGAATAAAAGCTCGATCAGCAAACCTTTCGTAAACAAATGGTGAATTTAATTTTAAGTAAAATTAAACATTTCTTCAAGTCTGGTTGTAAACCTTGTTATTCATCAATTACCAAAAAACCTGGTGTTAAAAGCACATAAAATCTGTATTCGGTATTAGAGAACTATTCCTGGGATATAGGTTATCGGTTTTGGTAGAACCGATGAAACTTTTGACTGCCTTTTTTCTATCAATGAACAGCAAGTTTTTATCGCTATTTATTTAAGCAAAATTAAGACTTGTTTAAATTGGGTTACGGATTGTGCTTTTTTTCAAAATTTCTGTTTTATTCACTTTTTTCCACTTTTGAAATTTTATTTTTAGTTTAAATGAAATGGGGTTCAAAAGTTTTTTCAAAGACTGAAAAGAACTGGCATAGCTTTTCCTCTAAATCTGAATCTCAATTTCGGAAAAAAAATCAATTTCTCAAAAATTCAAAACTTAACAGATTACATACCTAATTTTATTATGAAATTTAGGCTGGAACAAATATCAATTTCTTCTTTTGTCAACCCCCTTCCCCCCTTAAGAATTTCCAAAAACCCGAAGGGGGGAATAAATAAAGTTTGAAGTAATTTATGAGAAATTCGATAAATAATTCCAATATCTGAAAGATTACAAGTCCAAAAAACAAATTTAAGAAGATGGGAGTTATTCCATATTTTATTTTCTCGATTTGATTGAATGGGGATCGAAGTAGTCAACGACATGAATATGACGTGTTTTTTCGAGCTCCTAATTTTCTTCACTAAATTTGAAAAGAAAGGAAAATTTGAAGAAGTCAAGTGAAATTATCGTTATTATACCGATCTGGATGGGCTGAATGAAGCAACCAAAGTGTTTGGATGAATTAAACAGGACTGGCCACAATCCTAAGCCACCAGCGTGCCAGTCAGATAATCAGACAGGCGGTCAGCAATTTCGAGCGAGCTAATCAAGCGGCGGAAACTGGTTCCATCTCTGCGGGTTGTAGGACTAGCAGTACAGCACAGATCGAATCTATACATCTGTGAAAATGGTGTCCCGTGGGTCCTTTCAAGCCTGATGCAAACTTCTCCAAATTCTTGGAGAAGTAGCAAGAATCCCTCAAGCTAAGTATTCAGAATTTTATCTACATTTAAATCTGAAGTTTTAACTTTTGCAAAAGGTATTTTATATTCAAACAACAAATTTTTATCTTAAATTGGAATTCAGCTCATAGTTCGTTGCTAATTTAAGATTATTTTTTTGGTAGTTTTACAAAAATGAAACAAAATATCTTATTGATTTAGATCAATTAGATTCAGAGCGGAAGATAATTTTTGATAGTTTAATGTTTCGAATCAAAGGAAACACTCGCTAACTTTTGTGCTAAATTTTGAGCAACTTTAGGTATAAGTTTCTACCAATGTTTCGATTGGCTGGAAAGTTCGCCTCGACTATTAGAAAATTTTGTTATTTTATTTTGTTTTTTTTTTCTATTAGAGATTCACCTTTGTTGGAACTATGGAAATAACTTTTTAGATCTCTAACTACTTACGCAATGTTTGCCAAGAAAATGATTTTTTAATTAGTCGCAAAGAGGGCTAAAATACCTTTTTTTGTCTGATAGGATTTGAAAAATCAATAATTTTCAAAAATTGCAGCTCTGACTAAAGAAACTATTTTGATGATAAGTAACTTGCAGTTTCAATGTTTATCGAAAATAAATTTTGCATGAGGCCTTATACTCAAGCCTTTTAATAAACTGAAAGCTTTCAATAGAAACTAATAGGAGTTAGGAAAATAATTATAATTTTTAAGGTTCACCGTAACACTAGTCAAAAGTTTCTCCCAATCAATTCCTTCAACCTCTCTCCCAACCAAAATTGTTTTGCTAGGATGCAGAGGTAACCTCGGTCCTAAAGCACAAAATAGATCTTTCATCCTTTTCTCTTTCTTCCAATCTATCTATTGACTACTAGGACGTGGCCGGCGCCGTTATTGACGTTAAAAGAGAGAGCATCAGTTTTGTGCAGTGTGAATGAGCTGCTAATCCCAAGCACCATTCATTTGACCTCTGATCAAAATTGATGGCCTCGGTCAATCACGGAGTAGCAACCATTGGCGATGTGGAACTTGTTCTACTGAGCCACGCCAGCGATCGTGGACCTCGAAGTGATTGTTAGCATAATATGTTTTAAAAGCAATGCATACATTTTCTACAACCATGCACTTCGGGTTTTACGGTTAAAGGTGGATGTGAGTAGTTAATCAAGCTAAGCTAAGCTAAGCTATTTTATTTTCTCGATTTGATTGAATTATTCGATAAAAAATTACTTAATTTTTAGATTTTGTGCTATGATATAGTAGGAATTTCGTTGAATACAAGCTTCCGTGCAATTTATTCCATTTTATTTGTTTTTCGCATTATTTTTTATTGTCCCCCCCCTCGCGAAGTTCCAACTTCTAGTGACAAAAGAAGGATTTGAAGTTTGTTCCGGCCTTATTGAATTTGGTCCAGTGGATTCTGGGATATAAATGCCGAGTGTTGATGTTTCCCGGCGAAGATTTCTTTACGGTCGTTAATGTGTTAAGATCTTATAGGAGGGGGGGGGGGGGTAGTAGTTGTTTAAGAAATTTCTTACAAGGTGAGGAGGGGAAAGGGGTCTGAAAATGCTTGGGTAATTAGTGAATGGCCCCCTAAGTTGATGAATAAATCATTTGACCATTAAAAAGCATTAGAAATGTCAGGAAATGCATAAGAAGATGTGTTCATAATTACCCCATAGGACGCAAACTATGGGGTAAATATGAACACTCATCTGTGAACCAGTGCGAATATTTTTTTTCAAAATTTCTTCAAAATTCAGATAAAGCATCATAAACTGGATGTAAAACAGGCTATAACAACATTCCAGCTGGATTTCTCATGATCAGATATTCAAAACATTGAACATTGTCGAAAACGATTTCCGTTTCACGAGGTAATGATTTTTTAAAACATCTGAAATGATATATTTATGATTTGAAAACAGATCAGAAACACCTTACAGCTATCAATCGGTTGTTAAACTACCACTTTTGGAACTTTTTGTGTTCATTCATCCCTCACGGCAGCGCGTATGGCACTTGTTCGGAATTACCCCGTGTTCATAATTACCCCACTTGACCCTACTTCTTCTGGAGGCTGGCGGTTTTAGCATTCAAAGCATGTTAGCTGCCACTTCTGGAAGTTTGTACGCTTGAGTACATACCTGGATGAACCTTTCAAGGGAACATACGTTGCACTTAGGATCTCTTGTGTGAACTAAGGTAACTCCCCGACAAAAAAAAAAGCCAACACTCTATTGTGCCACCAAAAAATGGCAGAACGCCCCTACTGTTCATAGTACCATGAATACCCTCACTCAATGAAGCCCACCCGACTAAAACTAACAAAATATGTTTTGGTTTGAAATATCTTAACTTTCAAAAAAATATCAAACTTGAAAAAAAATGTCTCTGTGTTAGTGAATGTTAACCAGAACAAAAATAATGCAATCATCTGAAATGCACTTTGACGGATGGCTTTCTTTCGATCCTTCGATTTCTGATGAGTTTGCTCTTAAACAGGGTGCAGGAACCTAAAATCCCATCCCTATCAAAGCCAAGTTCCAAATTGTACATTTGCACTCAAAACTTTCCTACAAAGTTATTACTATGGTCCACAGAGAGCTAGCCGGTCTCATCCGAATGCTAATCCAATAAGCTTCTTATTGGGCTAAATAAAAGCGTTTCTCTAGGACTAGCTATAGTTTAGAAATATCGCCGTCCGTAGTCTGATAGACTATCCACTCGCTCGTTCATCGTCAACTGATGATCTCCATTATCTTTGGCATAATTGAAGACATGCTTCGGTGACGATGTTCGCGGAGATTGTCTGAATGGGGGTGTTGGGTAGCATTTTGGGAGGGGTTGCTAAAAGTCACTTTCCGAATGACAGCGGGAATCCAAACTTCGTCGATGCACAGACGCTCAGACGCACACTGTAACGCTTTTTGCGTGCAGCGAATTAAAAGCTGCAGAACCCTCGGATAAAGACAAGAGACGGTGAATGTGCAACTTCGACTCGAGCAGCATCAGCAAGTTCGCCCGGAGAGGAAGTTTTAATTGAAACCACCCTTTTTCTCCGCTGGCAGCAGCCTTGGAAGGGTCCAGGAATGCCACTTTTCAGCCCTTTCCTGTCCTGTCACCAACCACCAGCTATTGCAAACAACACCGGAAATTCCACGGCTTGGTGGCACTGAACTGGCAGATAATAAATTAACTTGTTTTCTCTCTCCTTAGTGGGTGCAATCAGTGAAGTTAAAGAGAAAATAATAAGACCCAGCGAGAAGGTACCCAGGAGGTGGGGGCGTGGCGTCGCTGCACAATCATAGCACGGTGCTGGTCTTTTTTTCTGTTGTTTTTGTTCGGCTCCATAGTTTTCCTCTTATTATTTTCCAAAACCCGAGAACCAGCAGAAGCACTCGCTAATGGAAGTCAATGGCAGTTCATGTTCGCTTGCAGAAACAGTGACGAGCAGCGTCGCCAATTATGAATGATTGCTGAAGTCAGCAAAGCGTTGAAAAGTTATGTAGTTTTTTTTTTCAAATCATGAAAGAAAAGTAACCATCAAGAGTTTCCATCGTATCAACAATTGCGAATAGATGTTATCTTAATATAAAATCTAAAATCCACCTATTGCACTATTTTGGCAACACTGTCAAGCAGCCAAATGCAGGAAAGTGGAAAAGTACCTAGTGGCATCTCAAACGGGAAAGTGGCAGCGAACAACTACGGCGTTTGTTTCTGCTTCGATTGTGATTGTTTTCAAGCAGCTTCCAGCCAGCAGCAGCAGAACAAAGCAATTATTAATCTTTGCGCTTTATTGGATTCCTTGAATTAGGTGTAATTTCTCCTTTTGTTGTGCGGCTGTCAATGATTGTTGTAGGTAAGCTGTTGTTTGCGAGTCAAGAATAAATCACGAGCGATTTTTGTTTCCCGGATGCATTCTTTGCATTCGCGAAACTTGATATATTGGGAAATTTATTGGACATTCTGGAGCTCTGTTTTTTGAAAGTTCCATGTTGCTTTTGACTTTTTTGTAGACAAATCAAATTATTGTATTTTTAGTATGAACTTTAAGCTAAATGCGGTAGATTATAAATGAGAAAGAGAATTCCAAATCAATTTATCATTAATGTGGTTCAAACCTTTTAAAAGAAAGGTTGAGTGGCTTTCTACAAGTAGTTTGGAGAAAATAATCGATAAATATTAACAATAGTGGTTGAATTGAACTGCAAACGTTTCTGGAATTCTTTCAAACTCATGAAACAACCTGTCGTATAATAGCTGATTTTTTGGAATACTTTTGTGATTATTCGTTTCCATGTTCTTTTATCACTGCCGGATTTTTCAGCCCTGAGATATGGCGATTTGTAGATAGTGTACAACTTGATATACCATACACCTAACCTTCGGGTAGTGGTCATATCACCTCTTGTCTTACAACTCTGAATCTCAGCCTCTCCGTGGTGCAACCTCGTGCTTTGGTGTCATGCGAACTGAGATAGGGGACTCCATACGCGTCTGTTCTCCATGTTAGAAGCGCGTTTGGAGTGCAAAAATGCCCTGGTGGTGTTCGGAGCAGCAACATCACAACGGTCTTTCTGCGAGATAGTAGGGTTATCTGCGGGCCTTGCAAGCTACGAACCTTGAAAAACAATTTTCAGACGGAAATCAGCAAAGACCTACACGACAAGATGGGCCCACCGATTAAAAACTTTTATGTGTACCTAGTACCCACGTGCTCTCTAACGAATTGAAGAGCCGCGAATTCGACATCGTAATGTGGCGACGTAAACCATCTTACCCTCACATCATCATTCCGTCACCATCGTTACTATTCCATCATCATTCATCGTCATTCATCATCATCAGCCAATCAACACTAACACTACAAACTAGTTCCCGAACATTCCATCAGTCAGTCCAGTCGTGAACCTTCTCGACCCAAACACACGCATGCAGTAATAATATCAACAACAACAGCCACGCAATCGACGCCTGCAGACAATAGCCGGCAAACCAACAATAGCAACAACAACTATAGCACCGGTAAACAACCAATAGCGTTCTCGCGTTCATACACTCACAATTCATAGCTATAAATATCTGATCAGTTGTAAATAGTAGTAATAAAGTGACCATGATAGTGAACACATCTAAATCATTTAATCCGGTGAAACCGAATCCCTCTTCGGGCGGAAACCCTCATAGTATCTTCAGGAGGAATGCTGGAGGGGCTCCACGGTACGAAAGATCCGAGAAAGTTATATTATCTACAAGGGCTGCGGCAATACACACGAGCTTGGAAAAGATTTCATAGAGATGGGGAAAATGCAAGAGAGCATGATCGGGTTGTGACCGATCGACCAACGAATGTGCCAGTTGAGGATCAAGAAACGGTTTTTGAACATCAGTATCATCCACGTGCATAGCCCTTACCTCGGAAGTACCGATGACGACAAAGACGAATTCTTAGCGCAGCTTGAACGTGAATACGGCCGCAGCCCAAAACATGATATCAAGATCGTCACACAGGTCGTCCACGAGGAGGAATTCAAACTGAAAATTGGAAGGTTCAGCGTGCACCAGCTGACCAACGAAAACGGCTTCAGACTTGCCGGTAGGTAGTACCTTTTTCCAGCAACGCCTTCCACAGAAGTACTCCTGGTGATTACTGCACCAAACGCAATCACAGATCGAGCACGATTTGATAGACAGACGGCATTTTTCGGACATAATCAATGTCAGACCATGACGAGGCGCCAACAGAGAGTCACATCACTATCTGGGGATGGTGAAAATGCGCTTAAAACTGTCCGTACTGAACAACATACGAAACCGACGCCCACCTCGGTTAAATATCGCACAACAAAAGGAACCTGAAGTCACGACAGCCTTCGACTACGCCGAAGCAGCGCTGCCGGCCGAGAGCGAGCTTGACGAAGGCCCTCTCGAGGACATTTGGATACCATCAAGACAACCATCATCAGCGTTGCAGAGAACGTCATTGGACATTTGAAACGAACACGATGGAACGACTGAATCGACGAGAAGTGGAGGAGGGTGATGGACAAAGAGAACGCCGCGCGGCCACCCGTTGAAACGTGGAAAATCACCGACAGTGGAGGAGACAGCGAGTCCGAATTTTCCAGGAAAAAAAGCGTCGTCTGGTGAGCTCGAGGAGCTGGAGTAGCTGTATTGTACCCAAGAAACACGACGATTCTATTGAAAACTCAACGCATCCCGCAAAAGCTTCGTGCCGCCAGCAGCAATGTGCCAGGATAAGGACGGAGGCATCATGACGAACAATCGTACCTGAACACCTTAACGACGCACATGAAGGAGTTCAAGACGGTGGCGGAAAGCACACCGCCGGCATAGCCAACGACGAAGTGGAGCCACTCCCGACGATGACTCAAGTTAAGGAAGCCATTCGCCAGCTGATTAGCAACAAGTCGGCTGGGAAGTATGGCATCGTAGCTGAACTCATCAAAATGGATCCGAACAAGTTGGCCGATTGCCTACACCGGTTGATGGTCCAGATCTGGGACACAGAACAGCTACCGGAGGAATGTAAGGAGGGGGTAATATGCCCCATCTACAAGAAGGGAGGAAAAATGGACTGTGAAAACTACCCAGCTATCACTGTCCTGAATACTACCTACATACAGGGTGTGGCAATTGAAGTGCTACATTGAAATAAACATGGGTCATTCCATGTCTTATCGAAAATTCGCCAAACTTGGCCGAAAGACTTTCTGAGGCCTACAAAATAAATCCTCAATTTTTGAGAATGAACCGCCCACCCCCCGTTACAAGACCCTCCCTTCTTTTTTTCAAGATTTTGAAAAATTCATCATTTTTAAAATACAATATCTCCGGACTGGAAAATCATACCAAAATGACAAAATATGCGTTGTGTATATTATATTAAAATCTATCGTTTGATGTTATTCATTTTCTGAAATAGTGACAATTTTAACGTCAAAACATAGCTCAAAAAATAAAACGTTAGTTTTCGCAAGGAAAGTATATTTTTTTCTTGAATTTTATGATTTCATTGTTTTTTTGAGAAAATTTTACGTAAGAACCAACCAAAATCCCAATATAATATTTGTTGTTTTCGAGATATGAAAGATTTGAGTTGAATTGTCTAACAATTATACACTTGCAGCACTCAGTGGTTTCGCTCGAGTGCATTAATCGTCGAAATTTTAAGTCACATCTTCCATGCTTGAACAGTTTTTTTGTTTTCATGATTTGTTTTATGACTAAGGATAATTAGAAATAACATTTTGAATGAAAAAAAAACAATATTTTCGGTTTATGAAATATTTTTATTCCAAATATAACAATTTTTTTTTTCGTTCCAACCAACACTGTAAGTTAATTCATCTTTAGATTGTCCTTCAAACCTTCCAGTCAATGTTATATTGATTTGAAAGCATTCAACTTAAGCAACATTTTGCGGAACAGGATACAATTTACCGAACTTGTAAGAATGGTTTTGCAGATAGACTTTAGATTATGCACTTCTGATCGCAATTTGAACAAATTCCACTCCCTTGCGGTAAAAAGTCGTGTGTTCTTGAAAAATGTATCCACTGAACATCGCTTATGAAGTTCTTTTCCAATTGAACACGTTGCTTTTGCCATGCTCAGAAAACCGTTCCCGACTATTTAGAAGCTTAACAATAAAAGTCACTAAGACAACTCCATTCTAATGCAGTAACAGAAGGCAACTGAATATTTCAACAGCAATCTTCGATTTAAGAAGTTGTACATATTCAGAACTACAAGCAAGAAGCAGCAAGCGAGCAGTTGCGGCAACAATTCGTTCACAATGATCAGTGAATTAGTTAAAAAAATGTTATTGTTCAGTACTCAGCTAGGTATCAACAAAAAAAAATCTGCTGTGATTGCGTTGCATAAATACAGGCGATATACAATGAACAAATGCTGTGCTTCAATAGTCAGTATTATTGGATCAGTATCGCCATAATTCATGTAAGTTCAGTAGGTAATCAATAGATCAGCAGATTCTTATACATTTATACATTTATACATTTTCTGTGAATAAGTTCAACAGTTTAATGGAATAATGAACCAAATCCTCACATTTATTCATCCGCAGAATCCGCTAAGAATGCACTTACTTAATGATTTAAAACAGTGTGATAATAAATAAAATTATCATTCAACAGCAAAACGAAATGAAACTAAAAGTGTTATTTTATTTTTTAGGCATCTTATCTTTACAAAAATTTGCTGCTCATGTGAAGTAAACTGTAAGAAAATATTAGATGAACAGTAAAACTTAAATCTTTCATAACTCGAAAACATGAAATATTATATTGGGATTTTGGTTGGTTCTTACGTAAATTTTTCTCAAAAAAACAATGAAATCATAAAATTCAAGAAAAAAATAAACTTTCCTTGCGAAAATTAACGTTTTATTTTTAGAGCTATGTTTTGACGTTAAAATCGTCACTATTTCTGAAAATGAATAACATCAAATGATAGATTTTAATAAAATCTACACAACGCATATTTTGTCATTTTGGTATGATTTTCCAGTCCGGAGATATTGTATTTTAAAAATGATGAATTTTTCAAAATCTTGAAAAAAAGAAGGGAGGGTCCTGTAACGGGGGGTGGGCGGTTCATTCTCAAAAATTGAGGATTTATTTTGTAGGCCTCAGAAAGTCTTTCGGCCAAGTTTGGCGAATTTTCGATAAGATTTTTTTTTCGCTGTGCACACTTGACATGGAATGACCCACATATAAATTGATCAAAACAACAACTTTTTTTTTCAAATTCATTCAATTTCTCTTGAACACAAATTACTATTTCAATATTCACTGGTAAAGTTCGACTTGTTCGCCTTTGAGTTCATCCACTCGCCGCAGACGGTCGAAGAACGTATCGTATGAGGAACGCAGGTGTTCTTGTGGTATTTTATCCCAGACTGCAACGAGATGTCGCTTCAGGACCTCCCCCAATCCTTGGAATCAAAATGTCGACGTGCCCATGTTTCGACGACATTCTGTAGAACTAGTTCCCGATATGTATTTTGGTTGATCTTCACTCCTTCAGGGACAAAATCCATCACCGATGCTGGTTTCTGTCGCCGGGTGGCCGTCAGCAAGTCGGCATGGCTTCGAAATCTGTCTGGCAACCAAACCCTGATGTTCTGCTTATTCACGAACTGCTGTACGGTGAAGATTTTCTCTTCGGTAAACACGATATTCTTCAACCTTCCTGTAGGAAATATAGATGAGGAAGCGGAAAGTAAAATTGTTCAATAGAACATGTCATCCATATGCATTAAATGCAGTAAAGGTTCTGATCGAAAAATCCTCTCTTTTATCTCTTTTGATCCAGAGAGAAAAAACCCATCGATTTAGCTCCGCCCATTCCCCTGACGCTCGGATATTCGAGAGTATAAAATGAGCGTACCAAGCTTGATTGGATTCATTCGTTTAACTATTCTTGAAGCAGCAACATTGGGAAAAGTATACCCGTAAGAAAGAGTTTGGTCTAGATTGGTTCAGCAGTTTTCACTGCTGCCAATCATACAAAAGAGTCAATCTTGCCAATCATACAAAAGAGTCAAATTACGACACTTCCTTCCGCGGCCCTTTTCAGCAGCGCCTTCGCTCTTTTTAACCCGTTCTTGTTTCTGCTTCACCGTAAGGTCTTGAACCTTTTGAACCTTGTAGGGCTTTTTTTCTGGTAGAGGATAGCACACTGCGACCAGTAGTTGATCTGTAGTTTCTTTTTCGAACCCGCTGAACCGACAGTCATCGTTTTGAATAATGTTTATCCTTTTGAGATGCTGTTTTGTTGGACAATGTCCTGTCAAGAGACCAGTGTAAGTACTTATCTCGTGCTTACTTCCCATTCAACATGTTCAACATGTTTTTGGAGAGTCGTGCGATTGGTTCAATGAATCTGTTTGACTGAGCTGCTGCCTTTGCTGTTCTCCAATCGGAGACAATAGTGGTGCTTTCCCAGTTCTTGAGTTCCATATTCAAAGCACTCCTCGATACTCTGCAGAAAGGTTCAGGTCCAATTAACAGGCCCTGAGATCCATCCCTAGCTAGCTGATCTGCTTCTTCGTTTCCTAGGATACCACATGTGGCCAGGTTTCTTAGTGCAACATTACACTCCCATACTAGCTTGGAGTAACATGTGAAAGTACTTTGTGCGCGAAGAGCGGCTTGGCTGTCAGAGAATATATAGATACTTGTGTACCTTTAACCTCTTTTCAAACAGGCTGAAGTGCATTTCAAAATAGCTTGAACTTTTGCTTGGAACACTGTTGGCCAGTTTCCCGTAGGAATTGAGATACTGATTCTAGGCCTGAACACCCCTGTCCCAGTTCTATTACCCATCAGTAAAGAATTTTATCGATCCGAAAGGAACCGCAAGCCCACCTGACTCCCACACGTATGGTATTGTATGGTATGTCTTGATTGAAATCGAATTCCATCCAGTCATCGTTCTTTACAACAAGTGAGTTTATTTTAAATATCTTCAGGATTTAAGGTGTCCTGTAAGATCCCCTTCATAAAGAGTTTTGTTTTTGGAGAGTTTCAAGGCACTCCGTTCTGTCTCTAACTCAATAAATTGATGTAGTGGCAGGATATTTAGTAGTGCATTTGGAGCCTCGTTTGATGTGCTTCGCATGGCGCCAGTTGTAGCTAGCGTTGCTATTCTCTGAAGCTTCACTAGTTTCTGCCGGGCCGTAGCTTGCACAGTTTTGGTCCACCATACTAAAGAAGCATACGAGATTTTGAGTCTTATTATAGCTGTAAATATCCAATGGATAATTTTCGACCTTAGTTCACTTTTTCCCCATTGTGTAGGGCTTGGTCTGGAGTTCGATCCAATATGTTGAGATCCTCTGCCAATTTAGTGGTACTACGATGAGGATTTCTATTAAGGCGCTTTTTGACGATTTTCGCCATTGAAGGCGTCACCACAGTAGATTGGCGTCCCCCACTATACCGTTTTTGGCACTTACGGTCTCCAGGTATCTTTTAACTGTACGGTATGCAAAACTTCTGCACACATCTTTATCAGACAGCTCACGAACTATGTCCTTCTGCCGTTTTCCAGCTAGGAACAAGACAACCACAGCGCTACGGACGGTCTACGACGGACCAGATCTTCTGTCTTCACATTACGGAGATTCCTCAAAAAAATCCATGAGCACCAACATACTACGCACCATCTATTCATCGACTTCAAAGCCGCATACGACACGATCGACCATGACGAGCTATGGGAAATCCAGGACGAGAACGCTTCTCCGGGATGTTGACCAGACTGGTCAAGGCGACGATGGGTGGAAGGCAGTGCAGTGTGCGGATTTAGGGTGAATTGTCGAGTTCATTCGAATTGCGCTGGGGGCTTCGACAAGATGATGGTCTATCCTGCATGAACGTGGCACTAGAAGGTGTTAATCGACGAGCGGTGGATGAAATGCGGGGCATAATTTTTAACAGATCAGGTAAACTTTGCCGGCAGATCTTCCGACGGTGGAGAACATCTACTGCAAACTGAATCGGGAAGCAGGGGGTGGGTTTTTGATAAATACGTCCATGTACGAACCGAATTCGATTACTTTATGATATTTCTAGCCACCTGATTAGTGCAAGGACTACTGCTAGAATGCCACTAAAAGACCGAGCAGGTTAGTTATTGACCGATCGAACAGATCAGCTCAAACGAACGGAACTTCGATAACTTTTCCGAGTCACGAATAGCGATGGCCAACAGAAGCCACAGTTCGAAGCGCCAACGGTAAGTCGCATTAAAAGCGTCAACTCGGAAGCGCCCTAGCTGGCCTTAAAAAAAGCGGCAAGACATGAAATCCAACAAAGCGCCTGGAATCGATTGCATCCCTGCCGAAATGCTGAAAGCCAACCCCGTTTTGTCAGCGAAAATGTTGCACCGTCTTTTCGCTGACATTTGAGATACTGCAACATTCCCGACCGACTGGATGCAGGGAATTCTCGTAAAGGTTCCGAAGAAAGAAGACCTGACAGAGTGCAGTAACTGGCGAGGCATAACGTTGATCTGTACAACCCTCAAAGTATTCTGCAATGTGATCCTTAACAGGATCCAGAAGAAAATCGACGCTATACTCCAACACCAACAAGCTGGATTCCAATTCTAACAATCATGTGTGGACCACATCACAACACTACGAATCATGCTGGAACAAATCAACGAATTCCAGGACTCTTTTCTGCTTGTGTTCGTTGATTTCGTAAAAACTGTCGATCGATTTATCCATGAAAAGTTCTGGTCGGCTCTAAGGCGACGAGGAGTCCCAGAGAAACTCATCTCATTGAAGCACAGTACGAGGTAATTTCCTGCTAGGTCTTGCGCGACGATGACTTGCACGACGGTGTCTAGTCTGATCCAACTCCGGTAACTGCTGGGGTGAGACAAGGATGTATCTCATCATCGCTACTCTTTCTTATTGTAATGGATGAGATATTGACTACTAGCTAACAAGACATGCAGAACAAAATCGACATCCTCACCGAGAGCTCCAAGGCAACAGGTCTCAAAATCAATGTCGGAAAGACCAAGTCGATGGAAATCAACACAGAAAAACCTTCCATTTTCGTGGTAGCAGAGCAACAAGTTCAGAAAGTAGAGTGTGTCCAGTATCTTGGTAGCCAGATAACGCCTGAATGGTGGTACCAAGAAAGACATCGAAACCCGGATCAGAAAAGCCCGATTTACGTTTGCAAGTCTCCGGAACATCTGGCGGTCACGTCAAATCTCTCTATGTACAGGAATCCTGACAACTGGATCTTAAACGAGAAATAACATCGCTAGTGTCATCAAAAGGCACTAGAAATCGAGATTCGGGAACGTAAGTGGAGATGGATTGGGTACACGCTGCGAAAAGATGAGAACAAGATTTGCAGAGAGGCGCTTGAATGGAACATCGGACATCGAAGGAGAGACAGACCCAGAAACTTGTGGCGGCGAAGCCTAACCGTCGAAATCTAAACTGTTGACGAGTCTCTTTACTGGGACCAGGTGAAAACGCTGGCTCCGGATCAACAAAAGTGGAGGTCTTTTACCATGCTCCCATGCGTCCGAGAACCGACGCTTGACCGTAGTAATTACTGGCCTGCGGATTCGAGACCGACCAAACTCGCTCTTCCAGTAATAACAAGGGCACGATCGACGGCGACGAAGTAGAGAACGTCGAAGACTTTATCTATGTCGGCTCACTGGTGACCGCAGACAATGGAAAATTCCATAAGCAAACAAAATGGGACGATGGATTTAAGTTATACGAATCGTCCTGGGTTACGAATTTGTTTGTGTATGAAGAAAAAGTGTTCCTCCAAGCTGGTGGATAATAAATGAGAACGCTATATGATAATAAATAGAATATTCGTCATGTTTCGAAGAAAAAAAACATGAATTTTGAACATATTTTAAACATAAGTGTTGTATATAACAGAATTTCAACACAATAAAAAAAACTACACAAGGGAACGGCATTTTTGACGCCTGATTAACTGAAAAAAATCATTAAAAAAAATGAAGTTTTCAGTATTCGTGGATTTAATTCCAATAAAATCAACAGATATGCAGCGTGTTCAATACAACAAGCCAGGTAATCTATTCAATGTTGTTATACCTACAACATGTCACAGCATCAAGGATCAAATATTATCACTTCAATGTAAAACTACCGGCTCAATTTGCTTGTCAAATTTGACGGAGCTGTAAATATGCTTCAAGCGAGACACATTCACCATGACAGGTACCCAGCTACAGGTGCTGCCGCAATGCTTTGACAAACGACCTCAAGATAGCTACTGGTGGGTGACCTTCATTAACTGGATAGCACTTAAGCTCCGTCACTTCCGAAAGGAGGTGTGGATATACCGATATATGTTTAGGTATGTGTAGCAATAGCAACTACATACAATTTATGAAAACAGTTTCAACCGCCTCCTGTGGTCTTCCTTTTCCAGACACTCAGCAAATAAATAAATACTTTCGAGATGATGAAGACGATGCTGATGATGATGATTCGAAGCCAAGTGCATATTGGTTAGCAATGTGACGAATGTTTGCTTGCTATCTACATATCTACATAGCTAGTTGCCTCTACCAGGTATAGCAGTGTTGGACTGTTTTGGCTATTGAGTTGTGGAATATCTTGATAAGAAACGAATCCAAAACAAGCTTTTACCGATAATGGTGCACTTTGCTCGGGGATGATGAAAGGTTAGCAGCGCAGAGGTAAGATTATCCAAACATGGAATCATCTCGTCATGGATTCTCATCGTCTCGTCGAGTATGTGTATATGCAAATTGAAAAGCTTGCAATCGAGCTGAGTCTCTCCATTCCTGGTTCTCTTCCTCTACAAAGAAGGTGTACCTGTAGGGTGCTTGAGCTCAAGTTGTTGTCGATGCAACCTCTTCCTTCGCTTGGATCAATGTATGCTCAGGCGAGGCAATATTTTGGGGAAAGCAAAGACGGGAGTGCGCCATATTGCCGTTCATACGTTTCGTGTAGTTGCCATTTCTCCCGCATTCCGGAAGGAAGTGTAAATATAAACCATCAACTATCGAATCGAACCGGATGCAGAAAGGCCTCAGTCATGGCTCATGCCAGCTTTCGTTGCCAACAGTTTCGTACCATCGGATTTTGGCTCGGATGTTTTGTGTATGAGGTTCGGGACCCAAACAACCAGGCCAGAATGCAAAGAAGAATCGAAGATGACGATGCATAAAGAAGAGGGGATGATGCTTCTTTTATAGAATCCATATCATTTTCACGACAGACATTCATCTAAACGGAAACCGGTTCATCATCATGGCTTTTAGCAAGGTACAATCTCAAACCTGCCGCTCGATATCCTATCGCCTGGTAGCTTTAACCCAGGACCGTATACCGGTTAAGTATGTGTACATACAATCTACATATAGGCAAACATGTCGGAACCAGTGCAGGGCATTCAAATTCTTCGGCACCTTTTCCACCGAACGGCTACAGCGGCAGCAAGTCAAGTACCTGCCTTATATGATGATACATCTACATACATATGAAGGTATAACCACTCCATAGTTCAGTAGAGTAACGTTAACAACCTGTTTATCTACGGAAGCACTTTCGAATCTATCGGTCCTTGGCGATATCTGTCAGTTTGAGGCAATCCATCCTAGCTGCCTTCAGGAAAAGCCTTTCGCAATCCAGTACCTTTCTACCGACGCCGATCGAGTCAAAAGGGGCCAAGGTATTTTTGGGTCGATTCAACCTTTTATACAAATTGATTGACGACGATGCTGCTGCACCTTTACAACATGATGACTTGTGGGTGAAGCTTACCTGGTGCAAAATGATTAACCTCCCACAGAGTGTTTGTGGACAGTACACACGTCAACATTTTTTGGAGATTGGAAATTTTTCACTTGTCCATCATGGAGGAGGAAAAACAATTACACTGTTGAATATTGATTTGAAAATCTGAAAATTTATTTATGCATTAATTGTAGAGGAGAGGCGGGTTATATGCGCATTAGACTGAGTCGATTTGGGGTCATTTTTTAATTTCTCAAACCCTGGAGTCTAAAAAGCTTCGTCTTGGTCCAAAACTCATCCATGATTTTTTGCAGATTTTTTAGGTAACGTTTACATGAGTAAATTTGAACTTTTAGGTTTGTATGGGAAAATTGAATATTTTGTTCTGAAAAATCAACATCATTTTTGTTTCTTCTGTGGAACCAAGCCAGCTGACAGTTTTTGTGCCAATTTACAAAATTCCTAAGGGAAATTTCCCGCTGAACAACTTTGTCCAAAACCATAACTTCGTATCTTATTAGGCAAAAAAGTTATTAGCTGTTTAACAGAGGTATGTCTTTTCGCATTGATAAACAATAAATTCAATTGACATCCCTGCTGGGTGCCTAGCAAGGTATTGCATGCCTACTTTTCATGCAATACTTCGCGAGGCTCCAGCAGTGATGTCAATTGAATTTATTGTTTATCAATGCGAAAAGACATACCTCTGTTAAACAGCTAATAACTTTTTTGCCTAATAAGATACGAAGTTTTGATCTTAGACAAAGTTGTTCAGCGGAAAATTTCCCTCAGGAATTTTGAAAATTTGCACAAAAACTGTCAGCAGGCTCGGTTCCACAGAAGAAACAAAAATGTTGTTGATTTTTCAGAACAAAATATTCAATTTTCCTATACAAACCTAAAAGTTCAAATTTATTCAAGTAAACGTTACTTAAAAATTATGCAAAAAATCATGAATGAGTTTTGGACCAAAGTGAAATCGACTCAGTCTAATGTGCATACTAAGGAAAGTACTCATTTTCTTCAATATTCCAATAGATAGCAGTCTGAAAACTATATGCACATGAGCGGACATCTGTTTTCTATAGGTCAGAGATTTTTTCTGTTAAAATCACTTACAGTTTTTGGGAAAATAATTTTATAAATATTAAAGGTAGTCAAAATAGCCGACTTCTGAAACTGGCGGGCTAAATGCGCATATTTATGTTTTAGTTATATTTCATTTACACTTGATATTATTAGATTGAAAATGGTAGAAACGGATGGTAAGCAGACGTCAAGGCTTTTTGTCGAAATTCAACAACAATTTTTGCAACAATATTTTGTTCATATCGTATTTTTATCGGATCAGTATTAAGCTTTTCTATTTTCACTGTAAGATTCTGATTTGGGCGTAGATATACTGTTTCAATGATAAAAAGTAAAAAAAAAAAATATAAGACTTATCTGTTTTTTCTTGATATAGGCATTTAACCTGCCTGATCATTTAAAACTTTGCCAAAAGCACAATTTGTTGAATTTTCGATTCCAAGATTAATAAGAAAGGAAAACCATTAACATTTTTCTTTACAGATTCTATACGCACGGTAATTAAAGTTCAATATATTTTAACAAAACTGACAAAAATCTTGTTTAAATTTTTTTTGACTTTATAAAAAAATTATAATTTTTCATGTCATGTGTCAAAAGCGTATCACCCTAAAACGGCACAGATTAGATATATTGAATCTCCAGCCATATCGTGACATTTTTGAGGCATTTTTGTGACATTTGTAGCCATTTTTGTGTCATTTTTTAAAACATGTGCGACATTTTGCGACATTTTTGTGACAGTTTTATGACATTTGGTGACAAAATTTGGTCATGTTATATTTTTGGGATATTAAAGTGACATTTGTTTGACATTTTGGTGATATTTTTGTGACATTATTGTGACATTTTTTTGACAGTTTTGTGTCATTTTTTTAACATTTTGGTGACATTTTTGAGACATTTCTGTTACATTTGTTCGTAACATTTTTGTGACACTTTCGTAAATTTTTTTTTTTCATGTGTGTGGCCTTTGGTGATATTAATGTGACATTTTTGTGACGTTTTTTGGCGTTTTTGTAACATTTTTGTTACGTTTTTTTGGCATTCTTGCGACATTTTTTGTGTTATTTTTGAGATATTTTTTTAGAATTTTTGTGACATTTTTTAACATTTTTGTGACATTTTGATGGTATTTTTGTGACATTTTTTGAAATTTTTGTGACAGTTTTGTGTCATTTTTGTGACATTTTTGCAACATTTTTGAGACAAGTTTTCGACATTTTTGAGACATTTTTTTGACATTTTTTGACATTTTTGAGATTTTCTTAAGACATTTATGTGACATATTTTTGACATTTTTGTGTCATTTTTTTGACATTTTTTTTTTGCGTTTTTGTGACGTTTTTTGGCATTCTTGTGACATTTTTGGTGTAATTTTTGTGATAATTTTGTGTTATTTTTGTGACATTTTTGTGGAATTTTTGTGTCATTTTTCGGCGTTTTTGTGACATTTCTGTGTCATTTTTGAGACATTTTTGTAACATTCTTGGGACATTTTTGTAATATTTTCGTACCATTTTTGTTAAATTTTTGTGACATGTGTGTGACATTTTTGTGACATTTGGTGACATTTTTGAAACGTTATTTGGCATTGTTGTGACATTTTTCAACATTTTTGTCACATTTTGATGGTATTTTGTAAAATTTTTATTGATATTTTTGTGACATTTTTTGAAATTTTTGTGTCAGTTTTGTGTCATTTTTGTGACATTTTCGCAACATTTTTGAGACAAGTTTTCGATATTTTTCTGACATTTTTGAGACATTTTTTGACATTTTTGAGACTTTCTTAAGACACTTCTGTGACATTTTTGTTAAATTTTTGTGTCATTTTTATGACATTTTTGTGACATTTTTTTAAGGTTCTTGTGACGTTTTTTTGGAATTCCTGTGATTTTTTTTGTGTAATTTTCGAGATATTTTTGTGCAATTTTTGAAACATTTGTGTGACACTTTCGTGACATTTTTGTAAAATTTTTGAGTCATTTTTCAGCGTTTTTGTGACATTTTTGTGTCATTTTTGAGACATTTTTGTAACATTCTTGGGACATTTTTGTAATATTTTCGTTACATTTTTGTTAAATTTTTGTGAAATGTTTGTGACATTTTGATAATATTATTGTGACATTTTTGTGACAGTTTTGTGAGATTTTTGGGACATTTGATGACATTTTTGTAACGTTGTTTGGCATTGTTGTGACATTTTTTAACATTTTAGTGACATTTTTATGGTATTTTTGTGACTTTTTAATGATATTTTCGCGACATTTTTTTGAAATTTTTGTGACAGTTTTGTGTCATTTTTGTGACATTTTCGCAACATTTTTCAGACAAGTTTTCAAAATTTTTGTGACATTTTTGAGAAGTTTTTTGACATTTTTTAGATTTTCTTAAGACATTTCTGTGACATTTTTGTGTCATTTTTGTAACATTTTTTTTGGCGTTTTTGTGACGTTTTTTGTGTAATTTTTGAGATATTTTTGTGGAATTTTTGAGACATTTGTGTGACACTTTCGTGACTTTTTTGTGAAATGTTTGTGTAATTTTTGTGTCATTTATGAGACATTTTTGTAACATTCTTGGGACATTTTTGTAATATTTTCGTAACATTTTTAATAAATTTTTGTGACATGTGCGTGACATTTTGATAATATTATTGTGACATTTTTGTGTCATTTTTGTGACAGTTTTGTGAGATTTTTGTAACGTTATTTGTCATTGTTGTGACATTTGTTAACATTTTTGTGACATTTTGTTGGTGTTTTTTTGAAACTTTTAAGGTGATATTTTTGTGACATTTTTTGAAATTTTTGTGACATTTTTGTGACATTTTTGTAGCATTTTTGTGAAATTTTTGTGTTATTTTTATGGCAGTTTCGTGACATTTTTGTGACATTTTGGTGACATTTTTGTGTCATTTTTGATATCGTCCGCACTGCAAGTTTCCCTTGTGGGCGGACCACGCTTGGCCTACTAATGTGTGGTGGTAGATGCAACTCTATCTGTATCTACTGCTTCATAGTAGTAGGCCCGTGAGGAATAAAAATTTGATATGTGATGATATGCTTCTAAAATAAATTCTACCCGCTCATTTTCAACATCTTTCATTTTCATCTAACCTTCTATCCACCTATAAAAAAAAATTTCATAAGCTTTAGATCTCCCTACTAAAAAGGACATCACTTTTCACCGCTAAGGCCGACAAATTAAAGTAACATACAAACATTACGGTGGCTAATCTCTTCATTAAAATTTTGTTTAATTTTTGTGTTATTTTGGTGATATTTTCGTGACATTGTAACATTTTGGTTACATTTTTTTGGCATTTTTGTGACATGTTTTGTAATTTTGGTGAGAATTTTGAGTCATTTTTGTGATATTTTTTTACATTTTTTAGCGTTTCTGTGATAGTTTTGTGATAGTTTTGTGTTATTTTTGTGACAGTTTTCTGACATTTTTGTCACTATTTGGTTACATTTTTTGGCATTTTTGTGACATGTTTTGTAATTTTTGTTATAATTTGTGTTATTTTTGTGACATTTTGATGACATTTTTTGATATTTTTGTGACACTTTTGAAACATTTGTGTGACATTCTTCTTCTTCAAGGCACACAAAAGAAAAAATCTCCCTCGTGAGGAAAATGTTTTAAAAAGATAAAAAAAGCCTTAACTTTTATTGTTTCCCAATTTAAAACGTATTTCTACCTTTAAATTGAAATTTAGTTGTATTGAATTGAACACTTATTCATGTCCAAGGAATAGGTTATGGGATGAATTTGAAAAAAAAATGACTCCTTCATTTAAAGAAAAAAGGCTTTGGCAAAAATTTCTGGCTTCCAAGATCTATCGATTCATGTTAAAGTGTAACAAAAACGTACCCATCAGAAAATGTCTCCTCAAAAATGCTCCATTATCTGCAGCACCTTTGCGAACGGAGGTGGAAAAAAGTACCATGAAAGTACACAATTCTCGCCGGCCATTAAGCTTCTGGACTTTCACGAGGATTCCAGACAGACCGAAGATCTCGTACACGTGCGGGGGTGTATAATGCGGGTACCGGAGCTCCCAGATGAATCCGGACCACAAAAGATGCAATTAAAAGTGGTGCATACGTACCTTCTAACAACTGCACGTACACTCTTCCTTTTCAGAAGTGGCTGGCGGATATTCAACTGTTAGTTGAGGTGAGAAAGCGAGGGGCAGGTAAGACATTTCAAACATAGAATAGTAAAGGGGAAAGTCAGGGGGTATATGGCCAGTAATTAAACACTCGTTCGTTTTACACTCCCGGGGCCCGGGGATCAACTTAGACGAGGTGGTTTGGCTTTGCTGCTGAAGGCTGAGGAAACGAAATGAAAATGACTGGCAACGACTGGAACGTGTTTGGAAAAGTTTTCAACATGCACCGGTGAGATTCCTTTTCTTCGGAAACATTCTGGAATGCTCTTAGCAGCTGGTATCAGGCAGACTTTAATTGAGGAACTTTAGGTGAAATAGAGCTGGTAGCGCACATATTAGAGTTTGGAAGCAATGATCGGCGGAGGGACGCACGTTGGCAGGCCAATTATGCGACGTTTTATCCATTTTAAAAGCATGGAAATTGGAGGAAAATTCATCATATTCAAGTTGTGATGAGTTTTTCATGTTGCTCATTGAAAATATTTACTAATGTTAAAATTACAATTTTAAAAACGAAATGATTCAGGGTTCACTATTTCTCATACTACAAGTTTCATAGAAATTTCGTCTTGAAAATAAAATGACTGACAGTTCTCAAGCGCGCAAACAAACGTTTAGGTAAGTTAGGATAAGTACTGTTCTTGGAGTGAATTGATACCTCAGCCGTATTTCGTAACCTGAAAGTGATGTGGTGATTTCAATAATGCCTTATTTGGTTCTATTTGCTTGATTCGTTCAGAGCCTTTAAAAGGCAAAAGATATAGCTAAGTTTCCTTAGCAGATGTCCGCGAGTTCGAGCCCGAGAGTAAACATCGACCACAGTTGTCCAGGATACTTAAATAACTTTCTGCCAACTGCAACGTTGATATAAAGTCGCAAATGCCATAATGCTGGTCAAACGACTATAATCGAAACAAAAAAAATAAAAAACCTAGAATCGTGCGACCAAATATCTTCCAAGATATTGCTACCCGTGTGAAAGTGAATAAAGAATGTTACAAGTGAGTGACTAGCGTCCCCAAAAAAATGCAAATAAACTTAATAGTCACCTTAGCCTAGGTCAGGAAAATATAAATTTTGCTGCAGCATTTTTGCAGCATTTTTTACTTTTCGACAGAAAAATGAGCACTTTTCGAAAAGATTTGTAATCGTTTATGATAAAAATTCGTGTCGGAACCAAACAAAATCAACAAAGCTTTTGTTTCATAGATGAGGCATGCTCAGTATGGTGAAACTTGTAAACTTATCAAATGCAAAACTTTCTCAACAACTTAAAAAAAGATTTAAGAATGGTCATTCTAATGAATGGTGATTTAATCAAATCAATTTGACATTTGAGCGCATTTTTTGTTTTTTCTTCTGTTTTCCACCCCTGGACCTTAGCAAACTTAAAAACATACCGTAAAACGGGGTAACTTTGATCACCGGGGTAAATTTGGCCAACAATAAACTTTTCCACATGATCATCAATAACTCAGTCTATAGTTTGAATTTTTGAAAACTGTTTTCTACGTTTGAAAGCCTATCAATTGAGTATCAAATAAGCAAAATTGGGTTTGTATTTAAAATTTTTTTCTGTTAGTAAAAATCATATTTCAAAATCTTAAAACTTCTATTTTTCCAAGGCTCGCAAACAAAAGCTCTCTTGATGATACAAAAAAGCATTTAGAAGCAAATTGGTTGTATAATGTGAAAGGACAACTTTTTTTTTGTATATTAACAGTTATAGTGCTATTTTTGAAGTCATTTCATGATAAATTTTGGATATTTAAAAAAAAATAAGAACATTTTCTAAGAGTAAGCCCGTATTGGACAAATAGAGAGGAACCCTATCAAATGGTTAATTTTGAGGAAAAAATGGAAATGGAAACAGTGGAAGCAATTGACGAACAGCTCGAGATGTTTGGACGGTTCAAACATTTCAAACGGTTTGGATGATCCGACAGTCCAAACAGATCAGATGGCTCCGACGGTTCTGGCGGTTAATTGTAAGGTTTAAACGGTTTGGACGATTTGAACGGTTTGAACAAAAGTTTAAAAACTAATTCTCAGGCTAAATTCAGCCCTAACAAATCAACTTTGATCTTTTTTTTAAATTTCGTTAAGTCGATTTTGGTTTTTTCTTCCTAACAAAAAGTCTTATAGTGTTGGTGTGTTTTCGATCTTCGGCTGTTCCTGGTTATGATCGTTTCTATGGCGCGTATTTCATACACATCGGCGTAAATTTGCTGCAGAGTTTCGTGCTGTGGCTTCTGATAAGGTTTTAAAATACTAATCTTTTGAAACCACTAGATAAATTTAATAAATGAAAAAGTATTGGCATTTGTAGAAAACACTTTTGTTCAACGCGTTCAACCGATTTTTACTCGAAATGTTTATGGAATACATGGCAAATAGGCGATTCGCTTAGATGGGGCATAATTAAGCTTGCCAAATTGCCCAGTGTTATCCGGGTTTGTCCGGATATTTAATAAAAAAAAATTTATTCACTTTATTTGGAAAATCAAACACAAAAAAAATAAACTGTGTTTCATTATTTTTATGCTCCCAAAACGAAATTTTCTAAACAAGTTTTATGGAAAAATCTTGAATAGTTTGTGAAAGTCTAAAATACGAATAAAAATCTGTTTTTACAAAAAAAATATTTTTTTTTCTTTACTTTTTGTTGATTAATTACTGAGTTTTGATCAAATTTGCCCGAAAATTGTTCGGATATTCGGTCGACATAACATAGCATTGAATCAAAGCAATCTAAAGATTCCTTTTAATTCGACCACGGTAAATGAAAAGTTCATACCGTGGTTGAATTAAAAGGAATCTTTCGATTGCTTTGATTCAGTTGAATCATTCAAGCAAGTAGGCTCACAACATTATTGAATAACATAGCATGTTGCCCTATTGCAAGCAAAAGTAAAAAAGCTCCAGTTCGAGCAGTGAACAAAGCAATTTAAGATAACTTTCGGATGGATCTACTTTGACGTCTACCAAACTGTTTTATAAACTTTGCAATGACACAAATTATAGAACGGCACCAACACAGATAGCACATTTCGGTTACTGTTTACTATCGATTTTGGCATCAAACTCTGCTCGGGTTAGATCCTTTTCAAGTATAATGGTCTCTCGTCTATCCAAGATTACAAGAGTTTACTTTCGTTCCAGCGCGCTCCATTGAAAGAACGCATTATTTTTAAAATTTAACCACTTACAGGAAAGAAATCAGATACCTTATCGTTTATAGGGCTTTAAAAATAATAGAACAAAATGAATTCCAGTGAAGTCTGGGCCACTGAAAAACCTTGTCGAAACAAGTGCCGAGCAGTTTTCAATTGCTTATGGGAGCAAGACATCTTCAAAAAAGTTCTTTAAAAAACGATGATCAATAACGTTAAGGAAACCATACTTTCTACCACACGTATCCGAATAGCCGGGAGATTTTTTTTTAAATTTGGAAAAACAGGGAAAATAAACAGGAACTCTGAAAGCCTTTTGAGAGGTTTAAATATCGATAACGGAACTTTCAAACGCTGTTAATGCAACTTCTTTCAAGAAAGTCGAACACGTTTGCTAAACACTTTCTAACGCACCGTTCAAAATACTTCTATGTGTTTTAAAGAACCTATTTGAAAATTCTAAGCGACATGTTTAAAATGTCTGTCAATTGTTTGTAATGATTTATATAAGTAGTGGTATTTACAAATGGAATTCAAGAACTTTTCGAATTTTTGTTATCAATGTTAAGAAACTCGAGTAAATTTTTGATGATGAGATTTTTTGTTATTATTTATTTAGTGTACTGAAAGTCCTTTAAACGAAATATGATACAATTACTTTTAATCGATGAATGAATTTTGAAGTTAAAATTTTGAACTTGTCTAGTTACACGTCTTAATATGAACCCGTGGTTGGTGGGGTTTTTGTGTGTCAAGATTTGAGTTTCAATATAAAAGGTTAAGTGAATTGCAAATCGAAATGTAAAATTAAAAAATTATCAGACTTAGAGTTTTTTAATACTGATGGCAATCCAACAAAACTTATTTTGAAACAGCTTTTGGAATCAAGAAATTTCCTAGTAAATTCATTTCTTGAACTGAAAATTTTACTTGGGAAAATTCTCCATGACGGGGGGGGTGGGGGTTAAATCCTTAAGCCCCCCCCCCTCCGTTTGCACGGCCTGGTTTACACAAAACTTCAACACATAACAAGAATCGTAACAGTGTTCATATCTACCCTACAGACAAGGGGGTAATTATGAACACTAATCATATGCCCAAAAGCTGCAATTTAAAAATATGAATTAGTCTTTAATTTTCGCCTACTTTACAGAATTTGAACATTGAAGTCTATAACACTGAGTAATTTTGTTCATATTTACCCTACTTAGCCATACGTAACCACAAGTGCTAAAACATTTTTTTCTTCTTCTTCTTCTTCTACCAGCATATCCAAAAACGTATAAGCATCCTGGAAAATGAAAGTACCGTAAACTGGGGGAACATTGATCACTTTTTTGATTCATTTTCGAACATTTTGGAAGAAGTTTTGCAACACTTAAAAAATTCAAACCAAATTTCGAGTTTTGGGATAACTATGATCACTATGGATTTTTACGTATTTCAAAATCTTCAAAATTATTCTTTTGAAGCCAATTAGCACAGAAGGCTTAAAACATCAATAGCAGATTTTTTTGTATGGACTCAATTGAGTTTTTCAACGTTTTCTTTTAAATCCAATTATTCTCAAAAGATGAACAATGTTGCTGCATACATTTAGGGGCCAAAATTATAAACATCTCTCAATATTTTTTTACCTCAAAAACAAATGAAATTTTACCATCATGCAATTCCCTAGGTCCTTCCACTGTTCTTTTGTTTGTTTTTTATAGAAACTTAACCATTCGATAGGGTTTTTAGCCATTTGTTTAATTTGTTTTTTTGTTTTTTATTTCCAAAAATTATCATATAATGACCATAAAAATAACTTTAAAATTATACCTTTACATAGAAAAAAAAGTTAATTTTTAATATTGAACAGTCCATTTGCTTCTAAATGCTATCATTTTATCAGGTGATGTTTGTTTTTGAGTATTCGAAAAAACAGATATTTTAAAACTTTATAACTACATTTTAGGTAATATAAAAAAAATCTCCAACTACAAACCAAATTTAGCCTATTTGAACTCAATTTATTTGCTTTCAGACGTAGAAAAAAGTTTTCAGATATTTTAACTTCAGACTTGGTCAACGATGATTAACTGCAAAAATTCAGACTGATCAAAGTTCCCTCAGTTTACGGTACTTTCGTGCTTCATTTTTCTTTTCAACGTAATTTCTGTTACATAAGACATGCATTGCAGAGATAACTACGACCAGGCCAAACATGTGGTAAATGCCGCAAAATATTCTGGAACAAGGGAAGGAATGAAGCGTAAAGTTCCCTACCAAACGCTTCATATAGATTACTAATATACCTACAACAAAAATTGAAAATTGCTACACTAATCCCCATAAATTGTGTATAAGGAAAATTATTCAATATAAATGTTTAAAATAGTACAAAAGATTGGATCTCACCAAATAAGTCTACGTTGTGTTCGGCGAGGAAACCTTTCCTCTAGTTCGGACAGCCCAGCAAACATGAATTCGTATCAGAAATGATATCTTTAGTCGTTTACAATGATGTGGCAAATCGCAATTCCATTTGCATAGTGAAAAAATCGTATAGAATGTCGGCTTAAGTTAGTTTAAATCGGATAACATAGAATGATCACCATGTTTGTAAATTTTGAAACTATTTGGCTTCCGCACGGGCTTTAAGTGATAAAATCATCGTCATGTTCTCTCTGCAACCATCAGTGCATCGAGATTGCTTAAAATCAGATGGAAATTGATTGATATTGACCAATGAGAAAACTGGAATTTGAATTTGAAAGCTATGAGAGCTAAATCTAGCGCTCTCTTGCATTTTTTGATAGGTACAAATGAGGTGGCGGATAACGCCCAATTGGTGTAGTTTTCGTCGCTTTAGAAAGAAATGAAATTTAAGTTTGTATATTGTCTCCACTTTTATAGGTAAATGCTGTTTTTTCTACTTTCATACGATCAGTTTTAAGCAATCTGAAACATATGTTACTCAATCACTTTTAAGTTTCTAGTTTAATTTTGATATAATTCCAGATTTTGATGGACGAGAATAAAATCGTGCGTGCATTGCCCCAAAATTCATGGCTCACTCCTGCTTCAGATCACAACCAGGGACGGGATAATGTCATAGTCATGAGCCAAAAAACTGCGACTAGTGACCCATTCTTTTCCTCACATGTCGTTAGTTTAAGATTTTTTCGAAATGAAAGCATGCTATGAATGATTATTTTGGTAAAGAAAGATTTTTCCATTCTGTCATTGATCATTGAAATCTCCAATATATCGGTCATGACATGATAGTTAAAATGGGTCATGAGAAATATCACCAATGTAATTTTTTGCAACTTTGTTTGCCAAGCTGATTTTCAAATATTATACTACGGCAAACACTAACTAACAATAGTGTGTGGCTGAAGATTAATCTTCGGTTACATCGCCCACTCTTCTCATACGTGAAATATATTTCCATCACGTGAATATGAATGGTATTTACATTCACATTATCGGAATATTTCTGTCATGACATGACCCATGACTGATCATATTTTCTTGGGTATAGTGATCCAAAATAAATTACGCCGTCAACGTGAATGAATGAAAATTTTCATGCCTGACACAACACTGACTTACTAGAAAGAAAAAGTCGGTTATTTTTTCAAAATTGACTATTTCCATCTTTCGGGTCTATTCTTTAAAGAAAAAAGCATTGCACAGAACTAAACCCAGGATGGAACCATAAAGAATACAGTGTTTTCAAAATAAAATGAAATGACTGGAATCTTTGACAAAGAAGTTACTTTAAAATTTATTGTCAAAAGATGTGGAATCTTCGTAGATATTAGTCTATTCTTTCAAGTGGATTAATGAGTAAATAAATAGAAGATCAGCTGGACATCTAGCGACAATGTGGTAAAATAGGACCAAATAAATCTGTTTGAAAGATTGGAAAGTTACAAAAAAAAGTCTATTGAGGTAAAACCGATGATTGTCAATTTTGTTTTGAAGCAGATGTGTACCATGTTTGGGTTTATTACTATGTTTTAGACTCTTATCAATCATAGATCCTGTACTAACCGTAGTTTATAGTTTATCAACTTCAGTTTCAAACGAGCACAAGTATCAAAGAAAGATCTCCGAATCGATAACTGAAACTAGCATTCGTCGCCTAGAAATGAGCCCAAGAATGGAAACACTCCTCCCCCATCTGTTTCAAATTCGACGACTCCATCTGGCTATTGTCAGCTGTCCGGCCGAGAGTCGCACGGAATGTACATCCAATATGGTTACTGTCAGTTATCGTAATCGAAATATAATCACTCGGACAGTTTTCTCATCACCATTCGGAACAAATGTGTCTGTCTATGGCGCACAACAGTTACTAGAACCAGATGTATGGACGCCCATTTTTTTACGACCCGGTAGATAGTGATAGTTTCGTACTGACGAAAAAAAATCGTTACCACTTGGACAAACCGGTTGGAGCGTTTCGTCAGTCGTTTTTCTGATTGCTAATAGTGGAGCCGAGATTGGGTGAATCCAGATTCGAAACCATACGAAATATGAACCTGGAGCCGGCATCGATTCCTTCTCAGCTGGACAAACATTCCGGAATCAAAGTTTTGTGCGCGGTATTCTTGGCCCTAGGGAGTACAATTTCCGGTCTGCTGTTGCCAATTGTGCGACGGAATACCTTCGCAGGCATCAATCCGCGAATGGTTTCCGGATTGGCGGCGTGTTTCGATGCCGGAATGCTGATGGCCACGGCTCTGGTTCTTATGCTACCGAATGCTCTTAGCGGTCTTCCGCGCTTTGCCGAGGTCATATTCAGCGGAGGATATTTCCTGAAATATGCCATCCAAGAGATGCTGGAAGGTTCTGGTGCAAGAATGCCGCGTAACAATGTAAAGACTAATGTCAATCAGATTGACGGTGATTCCGATGGATATGCTAGCGGTGATGAGACATTCAAACTTTCCACTAGGTGAGCCACGGTAAGAGCCAATATTTGATAGTGTATTTAGGTTGAAATTTATATTAAAAAGATTGTGTTTAAACTAAAAAGATTTTTATTTAATTCTCATGCAAAAAAATCAAGATAAAACTTAAAATGTTTTCAGTATTCAATCGAAACTGAGGTATTTTTTTAAAAATAAGCTAAATTAAGTATGGTTTTTATTTTCTAGGAATTCGAGTCGGTATGAGCAGGAATCAACCCAGTCTCCTGAACCAGTATTTTATACTCGTTTTGCCACCAAAAAATTCTTGCTCTCAAATTGTGTTGTGCATGCCATTGTTGGCGGTTTGGCAATTGGAACTCAATATTCTGGTTCCAAGATCTGGCTTCTTTTGGGGGCCATCGGAGTTCATCTGTTCCTGAAAGCTTTTTTCCTAGGAGAACAGATGGTTACCCGGAACAGTGATACTGAAAACGAACCTTATCCGATGACCAATGAACCAGCCACACAAAAACTTCCTCAATGGTTCAATCGTAAAAGGACTATCCCAATTTTGATTTATTCTTCCGGATCTATCGTTGGAATTGTTCTAGGGATGGCTCTTAACAGAATTGATGACAGTGACAATCAAATCCTGATTTCTTTAGTGGAGCTTATCATTGGAGGGTTCCTGCTTGCTGTGGCCTGTAATGAAGTTCTACCCCTAGAGAGAGGCAAAAGACGTCCTGGAAAAGTTGATGGAGCTTTTCAACTTATGGCAGTTGTTTTTGGATTTACTTTAATTTCAGTTCTTACTTTGAATACATGATCGCATCTGTTATGGTAAAAATAAAATTATGTTTTTTTCCAAGAACTGATAAAATTTCTAAGAAATTCATTCCATTATCAGTTTTTCCAATATCGTGCTTTGCTTTGCACAGCTAGCTTTACAACTGTTTTATTTCAACCCTGAAAATTCTCTTTGAAACCGTTTGTTTCAAGGATGTTCTGAAAGTACGGTCAAATTAAAATCATTATCTATGAAAAGAACAGCTTTTAAAACTTCAATTAAAAACGCATCCCAAAAAAACAATTTCAGCCTTATCATGGCTAGCCCAACTTCGTTAATCATCAAGCTTCATAAAAAGCTTTCTATGCATCGAATTCTAGGCATCATCAGAGCTTTAATAAATAAAAAATCTTGCTATTAGGCACTATCCGAAAACGTCATCATGACTATGTCTTTAGTCTTCGTTAAAATCATTGTGCTGTAAGAGTTTGGTCATCAAAGCTTTTAGAATGCTTTTAAAATAGTATCTAGTAATAATTGCACCTCGTCAAATCTTTAAAATAAGGAAATTTTTATGGAATGTTAATATTCATAAAAAAAATTAAAAATCATCAAAAATATTTTTTAATTAATAAAATATAAATAATACGTGACACGATGACATAGCAAACATAATGGAAGTGATTGAAATATTTTCAAATGCCTCGATAATGCGTTTTGAAAAGGGCGGATACGCCAAATGAAGTTATCAGCTGAATGATATAGTATGGGAGAGTGGGGAATCATGGGCCACTTTTTTTCGTTGTTCCATAACTTCTTTATTATAAAAGATAAAATAAAAATAAAAAATGGTATGGTTTTCTGCATTTTCAAGGTTTCATAAGGTATTTTTGCAAAATTTTTAATAAGTTATTTTCCCCAAATTCTGACTTTTTGAAAAAAAGCAATATTTTTTGAATTTTGAAAAATGGTGGGGAATCGTGGGCCACCAAATCCAAATTGACCAAATAACATGCAAAGTTTATGAGTTGACCCAAAACTGTGATTTCCTAATTCATTTCGTTATTTTAAAGCAATTTCAGATGATGAAATAAAAAAGAGAGCTGTGAATGATCGCATAGATTCCAAAACCTGGCTCGCGAACGTTTTGGCAAAATTTCTTATATAGAATGGACAAAATATTTTTCATAACTCTTCATTTGGCATAAGAAAACTTTACAGATAGGTAAAACGTATTTTAAGCTCTGAATATGAATAAAAACATAAAAATATAGGTGATTCAAGATGTGTGGCCCACGATTCCCCACAAGCTAGGATTTGCAAATTGGTTGCGTTTGTGTGACTTATTGATGTTTCGTCAAAAATTCCTTTTCCACGTGAAAGGTCATGAAAAAACTAAGATCATAAGCGTATGAGCATATTTTTGTTATGCACATTAGGTTCCCTATCGATGAAATTAGCGGGTATTTTTTTAATTATGTAAGTAAATTTTTTTAACTTTATTTAGCTTGATAAATAAAAGAAGCATATGATGCGTATTTCAGTCAACAACATATAGGAATATATGCTCACGCAAAGCGACGACGATGACAGTTGGTTTGAGATTTTTATCTCAACACACATCTGAGATATTAAAACTGGCCCACGTTTCCCCATGGCCCACGATACCCCACTCTCCCCTACGTTCGGAGATCTACATTTGGGGTGTTAACTGAAGGATATATGGTTTTTGAGAAAAAAAGAAAGCAAAATAAAATTTTTGCTGGGAGCTTATGAAGCTGTCAAACTTTGAACGTGTTTTTTCTCGAAACAGTGATGTTGGCACATTCGCCGTATTCGAAATTCGATACCGAATTGACATTGTGAATCCATCAACATGGTGTCTATCACTTCCCTTCGATTTTTCAACCAACATAGTGTAAGTCAATTAAATGCTTAATAGCTTTATTATGGTCAGATAAATTGCTAATTAGTTTTATAAGGGTTTTATGAGAGCCATTTTTAAAAAAAAAAGCTGAATATTGACGTTTCTCTCGCAAACTAACCAATTACACGCGTTTTTTCATTTTTCTCAGTTGAACCAAATCAAGGCCATTTCAGCAGGACGTGTTCTTATTGGAGTCAACTTTCAAGAAGTTTATATATCTGTGTTTTAACAACTTCAATCATGTTCACAGCTTTAATATGTCACAACCGGATATTGTTCTATAACACTCAGCTCAAGACTAAAAAGGTGACTGGACTTTTAATATAGCTAAGCTAATCTCAATACTTAAAAGGAAATGGAAATATTCTAGAATTTTTGAAACAACTTACTTTCTCATAATATAACACTTAAAAACTAGTTTGGAAGCTCGAAGAACCAAAAAATACTTATTTTTAATTGCAATTAGACCATTTTCGCAAATAGGTCCCATTAAATTCCTAAGGGACTTATTTTGGACCACTTAACATAATCTTGGTATTGAACTTACTGATAAATGTTCATGGACGAATTAAGACGTTGTACGACGATATGAAAGAATAATGCACACTATTTCGATCACTTAAATTAGGATTTTTGGCATTATTTTATATAATCTACTTGCTAAAGCCCAAACTCGTTTAAGACGGGACTTCCATCGGCATGAAGCTAAGCCAATCATTGTTTTAGCCTTGGTGAGCCAAATAGAAATCCACTGTAGCATTTTTTAATTTTTGACAAAAAACTAAGCAGTTTTCAAAAAGAGTTGTTATCGTTTAAGAAAAAAAATATATGCCGGAATCATACAAAATCAACAAAACTATTGTTTTATTATAACAAAAAAAAGCTCAGATTGATGGAATTTCCAAACCTGATCAATTAAAAACTCACTTAAAAACTTTAAAAAAAATATTTATTTAAACCATTTTTAAGAAACAAAATTTGTTACCCACACACTGCACTATGGGGTTTGAGGCGGCAAAAAGTCAAAAATTAACTTCATGGTAATGATATTTGTCATATACCAGTTTGTAGCTTTATATTTAACTAAGATATCCTCAATTTTTCAGATCATTATCAGAAGCACTTATCGTTTCACAGACATCAGACTTAGAAAATTTTGAAAAATATACTTTTGATCCAATAGTTCATAGTTATAATAAAAACAAAAAATGGGTAATTTTTAACCATTTTAGAAAAATAGTATTTTTTATGTTAAACAACATTTAGCAAACATGGTTCATAACGTGCAGGAAGATGATTGTTATTGATTGTGACCATAAGCTATGATAGAATTTATATATCTGTAGGAATAGCTGAGATTTTTTAAAAACTACTTATTTCCCAAAAAATTATAAAATTTTAATACTGCATTTTTTTGCGGGTACTCTTTTATTCTTCATACAAAACTAAATAATCTTGAACAAAAATACCCTGAGTGCACAGTATTAAATAAGTACATGTTATAACCTGCAAATAAATGGAACAAGTTATTTGTACTAAATTTACATGACTTATGATGTAATGTAAATTCTCAAAACGAAAAAAATAACATTGTGAATTTACATGACCATAACAATGGCACCGTTCCGGCTCATTATTCCTTATTAGTTTTTGAATTATTGTTTTATCAACTACTAGCCATCAGCCTTGTAACAAAACATGCCAATCATTAAAAAGATACTCATAATGGTTTACACAACCGAAATCCACGAGCTCCAGATTTGAAACGGCATTTTCTTTGCGCATTAAATCGAACTTGCTGCTTACCAGTCGACCGTTCGGTGTTTGTTTGTGAAACGATTCTGCTCCAGGGTGTATCTGAATTTTTTTGTAGTTCCGTTAATACTTTTTGGATGGATGATTTTGAAAACATTTTTTTTTTATTTATTTTCCAAAATATAACACAAAGTTTATCTAGTATGTTCTTTGAATAATATAACTTGTTATTTGTTCGATGAACATTAAAATATTATTTGCAAAGTGATGGAATGTGTGGAAGGGATAATGAAACTGGTCACTTGTTTGTTTGAATATTTAACAATTCCCAACGATTCACTTGTTTAAAAATATATTATCCTGATTTTATTTGAATTTAAAAGTTAATACTTAAATTCAATAGTTAAAAGAAAAAATGCTTTCTTGTGCTGAAATTTTGGTAACAACAAATTGAAAATATTGTTGACCTTATTCTGCAATATTTTATTTAAACCATAAGTATGACTTATTTTTGTGCCATTCATTTTAAATTGTAGGATTTCATATCAACCAATATCGGTTAGAGTTTTTCTTATATTTAAAAAAATGGATACGGAAGGTCAATTGTAGCTTTGAACAAAATATCACTTCTAGTTTATGAAATTTTATCGAGTAATATACTGTTTTGATTTTTTTATTCAAAAAGGCAATACAGCATAATTTATACATGTTGTGAACAGTTTTAAAAGAATTTTATTTTTATAAAAATCGGCAAACATTTAGACACGCCCTGTGTGCGACTGCAACGATTTTGATTCCAAACATCGTTTCAAGCAAAAGTCATGTAAAAATACAACAAATTGATCCCAATGAGAAACCATGGTTTTTTTTAGGGCTGCTTTATAATATACAACACATATGACTGAATTTTACACGAAATCAAACTTTACATGAAATATAAAGCTCAGATTTTTTTTTCTGTGTGGTTTTGCTTTAATCTCTCACATATTTTTTGTGAACACCGAACTTAAAAATATGCACACGTTTCTGAAATAAGTTAATTTAAACAATTATTGTTTCAAAACTACACTACGCATTTTTACGAGTTAATGTTGCAAATTTATTGTCCTTTCTGAGCAAACATGTAAAACCAAAGCCGAAAATAGTTTGTATTGGGTTTCGAATGTAAAGAACTCATTTCATCTTCAAAAAAGTTCATAAATACTAAAATTATACTTTTTGCCGCCTCATTGTATGGGGCTGTCCCATAGTGCACTGGTCGGTAAGCATTTGAGCGATTTTTTTCTTTTGCTCTTTTTGCGCACTACGCTTTAAACCACGTTAATCTACCAATCCACATTTATGACAACTGTTTGATAAGCAGTTGTCAAAAGCTACAGCTTAAAGGAGCTTTAAACATGAAAAAATTGGACCTGCACCAATTCTTTATTTAGTCATTATTTTAAATGCTAAATGAAAAATTATTGACAGTGTGGTCAAAATGTAACAGTTATTCAGGGTTGATTTTCGAGAAAAAAAAACTTGGTTAGGTTCGAGAAAAAAAACTTAGTTAGCTAGAAGAGACGAAATATAAACCCCGTCTAAAGGAAGGGTTTGGAAAAAACCAAAAACAAATTGGAAAATATGCAACGAGTTTATTTTTTGTAACAGTTTAAATATCTCAATTAATATAAAAAAATTGAACATACATTATATTCGACTATAGCTATATATATATATATATATATATATATATATATATATATATATATATATATATATATATATATATATATATATATATATATATATATATATATATATATATATATATATATATATATATATATATATATATATATATATATATATATATATATATATATATATATATATATATATATATATGTTTCAAAACTAGGTTGAAATGTGTAAAGCGATTGAGGATTGAGTACTAAAAATCTAGTTTTTCAGCCCCTGTGGTTATGGAATTAAAAAATAAACTGTTGAAAAATTTACTCCAACGATAATTTTTCTCCTTGCTTTAAGATGGTTTAAAAGATAGCATAGTTCTCGCATATTTTTATCATTTAGAATCTATGCTTTCTAAAAAATCAAAACCAAACTAAAATCAGTAAGGTTTTGGAAGTAAAAATGCGTCAATTGATGTCGCTGTGTTGATGATGTTAGACTTTCTTAACTTATCATTGGGTCGCCTGAAGGAGATTTGCGTTCTGAAAATTGATCCTCAAGATAAACCAACTGCAAGAACATATTTCGTCGAGATTCCAGTGTGCTGTCAGAGTTTTCAATAAAATTGACACACACGTTATAACGGAGGAGTTTTTCTGTTTTAACTGTATTTTTATCGAACAAACCAAACTTGACTACAAGATTAACTGAATTGTTCGCATAATTGCGCATCAATCGCTGTAGTAAACGTAACAAAATTTAAAATAAAACCTATTTAGTTAAAAGATGGTTCAAAATAGGTCCAGAGGGTGGTCAAAAATACCGACCAAAGAAATGATCGAAAGAACGCGTTTTAGGCTTAAATCTTATAACGTTGCAACAAACGACGATATGTTTTGATAGAAAAAGCCTTGATATTTGTAATGAACGGATAAAGCAGTCAAAAATTGTAACATGTACTTTTTTATTTCAGAAAATGGCATAGCTTCTTACAAAAGCGGTTCAAAATAGGTCCTATCATGAGTTGAAGTTGCACTTCGTTGTCTGGCGCCATCTTGAAAACCAAATTGATGACTTCCGATTCACTTTAAAATATTTGAAAAGACTTAAAATCACATGAAACCTTCACAATATAGGAATTGGTTAAAAGGCGAAACAAGAAGAAGTCGAATTTCGCTAACTGAAGCTACCTTGAAATCTCAAATGGCGGCTTCTACTGAAATTATAAATGGTGTTAATCACTAAAAATCACATTAAAGGCCTACAATAAGGGTATTCGATGAAATGGCAAAATAAGTAGAAGTCGAATTTCGCTATCTGAAGCCATCTTGAAATCTAAGATGACGACTTTCGCTTAATTTAAAAACGCTGTTTATCACTTTAAATCGCTTTAAACTCCCACATCGTTATTGGGTTAAAGTTCTAATCTAGAAGAAGGTTACTAGAATTCCGCTACCTGACGCAATTTAAAAATCCAATATGACGGCTTCCGCTTAACTTTAGAATGCTGTAAATGACTTAATCACGCATGAAATCCCTACAATATTGGTATTTGGTGAAACGGCTATATAAGCCCTTCAAAATTCTGTAAAGTATTGAAAATCGTATGAAACTCCCACAGCATGGGTATTGGGTGAAAGGACTAAACGAGTAGAAGAACGTGGGAATTTCGTGTTCTGACGCCATCTTGAAAATCAAGATGGCAGTTTTCGCTAAACTTTATGATGCTGTTCATTAGTGGAAATCACTTGATATCCTTACAATATTGGTATTGGGTGAAAAGGCTAAACGAGAAGAAGTAAAATTATGCTATCTATCGGCCCCCAAGATGGTGACCTCCGCTGCTGTAGATGGTCAAAACTCATACTTAAATTTTGTGAGATTTTCAGTTATATACAGCATTTTTTTTAATTAAGAGGAAGCCATCATTTTTTATTTGAAGTTGGCGTAGAAAAAGAAATTTGACTTCTACTCGTTTAGCCCCTTCACCCAATACCCATACGATTTTCAATGATCAACAGAATTTTGAAGTGCAGTGAAAGGCATCATATTGGATTTTAAGATTGCGTCAGATAGCAAAATTAACTTTTGGATTTCAGGATAGCGTCAGAATACCAAATTCGGCCTCTGATTGTATAGCTATTTCACCCAATACCCATATTGTCGAGTTTTAAAATGGTTTTCAGTTGTTCACAGCATTTTAAACTTATAGGTAGCCGCCAATTCGACTTCTTCTTGTTCAGCCCTTTCACCCAATACCCATAATATGGAGGTTTGAAGCTTTTAAGTCAGTAATAAACAGGTTTGAAAAGAAAAGATTTCAAATGATGTCAGATAGCGAAACTCAATTTGTACTCGTTTAGCTCTTTCAACTACTACTCATATTGTAAGGGTTTTAAGCGTTTTTCAGTCATTTACAGCATTTTCAAGTTGAGCGGATGAACCAATTTGGATTTCAAGATGGCGTCAGACAACGAAATTCGACTTCTATTCGTTTAGCCCTTTCACTCAGTACTCATATTGTACAGGTATTCATATTCCGGTGGAGGATTTTAGTATATTTTTTTTATTTAACTCAAAACCAATACACATGACTTGTCAAAAAATGTGTAAAAAAAGGAATCCCAATTCAAATATGTGCAATCTAGTCTGAGATTCTGTGTCGACGTATTGAACGACAACTGTCATTTATTTTCATTACGGTATACAAAACATGCAAAAATAAGCTTGGAAAACACTTCTTAGTTTATGTTTTGCTGGAGTTTTATTATTGCATTCCGAACACTTTCTAAACAACTTAAACAGAAAAAAATTTTCAGAGTAAGTCTTCATATATAGATTTTCTAGGTAAACGTTCCTTTCAGTTTTGGTGTAAGAACTAAAATTAGTTTTGAATTTTCACTAGTGTGATACGTTTTTTTTTGTTAAATTCAGCTACATGCTATACTTATCGCTATGGTAATTTCCACAATCGTTTGTAGTTAATAGCTTTCTGTACTCTCAAACCATCACCACAAACCAAACCCGATCTAAAAACTTAAGCTCTTGCAATCATTCCTGTCACCAATTATTTGCAGCAAACCATAATGTGAAACAAAGGTGTGTAATTGTGGCTTTCCAGTAAACTGCAGCCGGAAAACGCCTTCCTCCCACTTCCTTTCCTTCTGTTGACACCAGCTTTTCAACACTTTTACGCTCTGACCAAGTATGTTCTACAAAGGGACCATTCAGTTGTTTCTCAGAGGTTTTTTTTTCTTCTTTTTCCTAACTCATACATTTCCTAACGACGACGCCCATTTGCCGAGAACTCATGTTTAGCCATTCATGCCAAACAAATGATATAAATGCACTTTAATTATTTATTTGCTCCGGCTTCCGGTACAAACAACATGGACGGGTAAGTTGGTGTAATAAAAAGGACTTCATTGAGTGTTGTTTTGTAGAAGCATCGCTCACACAAACACACATAGACACGCTTTTCCGGCAGCACTCTATCCAGGGAATTTACTGGGCTTTTTTGAAAGAGAAAAGTAGGTTGTAGGTTCTTCACGGAAACACCTTCCAATGAGATGTGAATTTTGTTGGCGCTTAACGGGGCTTCAAGGAGATTTTTGCTGCTGGGTTTTCAATGTGGATCATGACGAAGTGGCTGGAGGATTCTGGAGGAACCGAGGCCTGTTTGTCGTGCCGGATACGTCAGTAAAGCTAAATAATGACTCCTTTTACAAGCTGCGGAAAGCGGTGATACAAGTTTAAATTTTATGATTTCATGGAATTTCTCGAAATTAGAAATTAATGATTTCAACTTCCTTAAATCAATCGGACTCAGTTTACAATAGCCAATCAAACGATATACTTGATCACGCATTTTCTGTTCTTTTATGTTATTATTGGCAACACTTCCTATCTAACAGTGCCTCAAGTCTTTTCGAGTACAATATCTCGAGCCTCACTTCCAAGAAAGTGGCGAACATGAGGTTTTATTGTTGTGATCATTGGGGCCTCTTTACGGCTGCACAGCGAAGGAGAACTAAATTGGATTATATTGGTCCAGCTCATTCATTGGCCCGGCCAAACAGGACACGTTGAATGAATGAGTGCTGCGAAAGGGATCCGTGTGGGAGAGAAAGAAACTCTCATGAATCCACAAGCCCGGGGTGCTGATGGTGATGCTATGTAGGAGTAGTCGTTCGACAAACAAATGCAAATTACATGTGCGCCCCAAAATTATCTGCACAATTGCATAGTTTTGTTTTTCCTTCTGCCGAGTTGTGTTCTTGTGCTGCTGCTGAATGACTGACTAATGTTTTCCTCTACCGGTTTCGGTATTGTTTCTTGAGGCGATTTACTACCTACTTCATGTTTTATCCTGTGAAAACTTTGCTCTTTTCGTTGCAGAGCAGTCCCCGTAATGCTTTATGTCTTCGTCCGAAAAGAGGGTTTGTTTTCCGTCGTTGTGGGAGCTGCAATAATTTGGATAAATAAGTGCGATTTATAGCCTCAGATCAACGTGCGATAGGCTGGACGATGGCAAATGTTATGTTTTATAAGTAGGTATAGTTGAAAATGGAGGAATGATTAGGCTCTATATCAAGAGAACTTCAAACTTATGAGTTCCAAGCGTGATACTTTCACATTTTACTGTAGTTTTTGGAATCAGATATTTATGATCATTTAGGAAAGAAAAAACAAAATATAGGAAATATTAAAAAAAAATATATAAGTTGAATGTAGATTTATGTAAATTTAATGGTTTGTAGCATCCTTCTGCATAATAATTCGTCACATTAAATTTTATGCTGATTCCCAAACATGGTTGGCTATAATGAGGGTTTTCAGCAGAAAATAATGCTAATTTCTCTAGAGCTTGCTCGTTCATTCATCTTATAGAAAACTTTGGTTTACTATTTATATTGGCTTTAGTTTGTTACATCTGAGAAATGAATCAAAATGATGCCACTTTTATTTTGAATTTGATGTTTGGAAAATTAAGTTCAATAGCTTGAACTGTCGTGTGTGAACGGTTCAACGTAAATTTTACCACTTAATTTGAGATCAACAGTTTAATGAATCTATTGTTTAAAAATAAGAAAGTGTAGAAGACGTCAAACTCGGATTGGAAAAAAAATTGAATAATTTAAATGCATCGTCACGGCGACGATCTTGTTTGTTTATGAAGTTTGCTACTGACTCGGTGCCAGTGGAAAATAAACAAGAACGCTTTATAAAAGATTGTGAAGCATAGGTACTTTGTTTTATTTATGTGAATTTGTATCAAAAAGGTTGAAGTGAAAGAGTGGGATTTTAAAATAAAATTTAGGTTTCGTTTCCCGTATAGGGTATTTCGATTGTATCCCATTTACCCGTAAACTATTGCCCAGAATGACTTTTCCCCAGAATGACAAATACCCGAAATCAAACCCCAGAATGAACCATTTCCCAAAAAAAAATTTCCCCAGAATGCACCATTTACCACATTTTTTTCCCAGATTGGACCATTTCCCAGAATTTTTTTCCCCAGAATGAAACATTTCCCAGAATGGCATAAATCCCAGAATATTTCCTCTTGTATTTATTTTTTTATTTTTTGTGCTGTTAAATCTAATGAATTCTTATAAATTTCATAATCGGAATTAAATTTTAAAAATGATTTTTCAAATGGAACCAATTGTTTGAAAGTTTCCAACAAAAATTATTTCAGAACCGATATTATGTTTTGTGGTATGGGTACTTGAATTAATTCGATGCCAACCATAATCCTCTGAAAACCGTTTTGGTATCCGACGCCTCAAGCTGCGCGTTCGAACTTTGAAGAAATATTTAGTGGTATGAATAAGGTTTAGCGATTGCTTCGGTAGCTTTTACTTAGCTCGAAATCAATCAAAGCAAAAGTCCAAAGCATTTGCTTAGTTTGGTATGAATAAACATTTGCTTAGCGGATGTGTACTAAAGTCTTAGAACATAGCTTTTGCTTCGAAAAATAGAGCTATCCAACCAGCAGAATCTGAAGTTTTCTAAAGTAAAATGAAAGAAGACGATCAGAAAATTGAAAAGTACGGCTAAAGTAGCCTTGAAGTCGACGAAGCGGGTGGTGGGTGTAAGAACGACCGGAATTTTTTGTTAATGCGTGCTCTTATGTTGATGTTTAAAGAAAAATGAATACATATTCGAACATTGTCAAACAAAAAATGGCCTAACTTTAATATTTATCATAAGCTCTTCCACATGTATTCGGATCGGGATAATCCGATGTATAAAAAAATAGGCAATAGGCGCGCATTTTAATTTAGATTTTTTTTAAATCTTAGGATTATAAAAAATTATATTAAAATGAGAGATCTGTATAATATTTTAAACTAGCTGACCCGGTGTGCTTTGCTACACCTTTCAAAATCAATTGATATATTCAAAAATTATTCAAATTTTTATCGTTTTATTGGCCTCATTTTAAATCAAATTATAACATAATTCATAAGTAACCACTATAAAATGAGAGCTGCAGCTGGAGTTTCAAATTGCAACACAAATATAACTTAAAATAATATTCTGAATCTTGCTCTATAAATTTGTGTTAAAGATCTGATAATTTTAATCTGTCTGAAGGGTCTCAAATTAATCGTACGCAAACAATCTAACTTATAAAATATGTTTTTTTACGTTATGTTCTGGATTTATGATAAAAAACTGATAGGTGAGCCCCCTCCCCTGTCCTTCCCTTCACCCCATGCTGAATGGTGGTTGAAATCTATAATAATCATACCCATTTTTTTTCGTTCCCAAAAATCCTCTTATATCAAATATAGTCCATTTTTAAGCTTTACAACAAAATTTGTATGGAGCCCTCTCCTTTCTTCTCCTCTCTCCACTGTAAAGCGAAACGATCTATAACAATCGTAGAAACATATCTCGTAACCAAGTACTTTTCCATGCCATATTTGTTTCCATTTGTTGGCTTCGTTAGCATAAATTGAGAACGTATGCTAACAAAATTGTATTGGACTCACCTCCCTCCTCCTATGTACCTACTCACTGAAAGGAGGATGGTGTGTCAGATAATCGTAGAATCATACCAAAATGATTTTCCATGTTGATTTTCCAAGTTTGGTCCATTTCTCGGATTTTGTGAAAAAATAAAAGTTAAAAAGTTCCTATATTCCCAATTCTATCATCCTACCGCAAGAAAGGAATTGTTTTACAAAGAAAAAGTTTTTTCGCACTCAAATACTTTTTGATGCCAAATTTGGTTTCATTTGTTCGATTAGTTCTCGAGTTATGCAAAAAAAATTCTATGGAAACCTCCCTTTCCTCCTTTATATCTTTCCGCTGAATAAAGGTGAGGCTTAAATTTATAATAGAAACATTTCTCGTATCCAAAACCCCTCACATGGCCAATATGGTTCAATTTGCTCGATCAACTCTCCAGTTATACTGAAAATTGTAAGGAAGACCTCTCCTCCCCCTTTTCATCCACCTCTTTGAAGGAGTGAGGGATACCAAATATTCATAGAAGCATTTTTCGTACCCAAATATCGTTCCATGCTAAATTTGGTTCCATTTGCTGTTGTAGTTTTTGAGTTATGCAGTAAAAATTGTATGAAACTCTCCTCCCTCTTTCTTTTCTCCCCGCTTGAAGAAGGACATAATCATAAGAACATGTCACGTTCCCAAATATCCGCCCATGCTAAATTTGGTTCCATTTGCTTAATTAGTTATTGAGTTGTGTTAAAAAATATAAAAGAGGGCCCCTCCCCCTTTATATGTCTCTACTGGAAAGAGGGAGATGTCTCAAATAATCATAGAAATATTTTTCGTATCCAAATACCTTCCCATGCCAAATTTGGTTCTATTTGCTTTATTAGTTTTTGAGTTATGGAAAAAATATGAAAAAGGCCATTCCCCCTTTCAGCTGGAAAGAGGGTGGGGTCTCAAATGATCATTGAAATATTTTTCGTATCAAAATACCGTCCCATGCCAAATTTGGTTACAATATCTTGATTAGTTTTCGAGTTATATGAAAAATTGTAAAGTAGCCCCCCTCCCCCCTTCCTATCACCCCACTGAGAGGTGAGAGGGGTTCCTAATATTTATTAAAATATTCCCCGATTCCAAATACCACCACATTCCAAATTTGATACCATTTGCTTGATTGGGTCTCGAGTTATGCAAAAAGTTGTCTTTTGTTTGGGAGGCCCCTCCCCCCCTTCCTGTTAGGGGGAGGGGTCCCAAACCATAATAGGAACCTTCCCCGGCCTCCAATACCTCCACCTGCCAAGTTTCACGTAAATAGGTTCAGTAGTTTCTAAGTCTATAGGGAACAGACAGACAGACAGACAGACAGACAGAAATTCATTTTTATATATATAGATTATTACAATTTATTTCTTACTTTGAGCCAATTGGGACTTCTTCCACTATAGCCGGATTTTTTTTAATTTGAAATACTTACAAATTGATTTGTTTATTGTCATCTTAGACGAATGATTTTATACAACGACAGGAATATGAAAAAAGTTGGGTTATCACTTCGACTTTTCTATATCCATGTTAAAAATACCTTTTTGAATTGTTTTGAAGTGAAATATTGCTAATTTGATAAGTTCATGACGTTATTAAAGAATTTTTTATTCGAAAAGTCTGCTACCGAGCATGTTTAGAAAATAAAGCAATTGCTATGAGATTTGTCAAGCAATTGCTTCAGACTTGAGCTTTATTCATACCAAACTAGCTTGTTCTAAAAGTAAAAGCTCCTGACTGAGAAAACAGCTGTCAAAAAAACTTTATTCATAACAACCGAAGCAATTGCTTTAAGCGACTGCTCGACTGCTTGATTCAGTTTAGCAAAAGCAATTACTAAGTTTTTTTCATACCACCCATTGTCCTTCACGCTGTCGCGTGGCGGACGGGGCGTAGGGATCACCTCTAGCTTTCACGCCCTTAGACCTAGGAAGCCCCGGCAGACCTAGACCAATGAAATGGGGCCGCCTCAGCCCTTCATTCTCGTTGGTTGCGGCTTTGCCTGCGACCTATAAATAAGGCGGTGCCAAACACCGAAATTGGCTGGATATCCAAATACGGCAAACGCATCATTTCTCATCATAACTGAAAAACCCGTGCAGGATATGAGAAGGCAATGCAAATCTTGCCGTGCTTAAAAATGTCCAAACTTGATTCCAACTACCGTAAGATGAAATGATGGGAATAGAAATAGACCAAGAAAAATTATTATGATCACATGGGAGAACTATTCCCTTCATTCCGATAGACATCGACACTCAACCAGTATAATATTCATACGCCAGGTTGGTCTCCTGTAGTAGAATGTTAATACATGGGCCCCGGAGAGGCGCAAGATGTGGGTTCAAGTCCAACCGGGAGACGAGGCGAATTTTTTTCGCATGTTTATCAACATCGATTTTCTCATATCTAGTCCCTGAAATTTCATCTAAGTTGGATTCATTTCTCTGCAAAAAAAAGTTTCGCTGACTGAATGTTTGAGTCAAGACCCACCTCTGGGTCGCAGTTTAAAAAACAAAAAAAAAATTTGGGGATTTTTCATTCTGGGCAATGGTTTTCGGGTAAATGAAGTACAACCCGGTATTTCGGGGGAATATACCCCACCTAAAGAAAATGACCAAGTATGTATTCGTATTTCTATTTGCTATTCGTATTCTGTCAATGAAACTACTTTTTATTGTCAAAACTATGAAATTATTCATTTTTTTCAAACGCGTTTCAAAGCATGTGATGCTCCAAAACGTTAGATCAAAAGGATTCAAAAACAATACAATGTTCACAGTGAAAATAATTGAATTCTGTAAATCAATTCGATAAAATGCAAAAAAAAAATAATTGTATCCAAGTAGTTTCACACACGAAAACAAGGGGTTTGTTAACATTTCTCAATTAAAAATAATAATAATTTTGGAATTTTTATCTATTATATAAAATTCTCTTGTAACGGTGTTTGTAGTACTACTCCTCCGAAATTACCCAAACGATTCGAATGAAATTATTTTTAGAATATTCTGTAGCCATGCGAATCGGTTTATATCGAATAAAAACAACACAAAGTGGCATCAATTGTCCGTAATCATTGAATTTGTAATAAATTGAATCAAATTAAAGTCATGGCCTTCAATTTTTTCAAGATTTTCTTTCCTTTGGGCGCCGGGCGGGCGGTTTGTTTTTCATCTCCATGGTTGAGGCGTCGCCAGCAAACGTCGTAGGAGGTTAGTAACTATGGCATAGCATACTGTTTAGTGGGAATATTTGGGCGCGCATTTCTCAACCAAGCATTACTTCAATGCATGTGGTGGCCATATGAAGCCTAGATGTGTTTTTTTCTTCTTGATTCCTAGATCATTTGTACAGCACATATTAATGAATGACGCCTACATTTGATCCAGATTGATATTTTGCTGATCAAATCAAAACCATTTAAACGATTTGAAATAATTAAACTTTAATTCGTGTTATTTAAAGAAGGAATTGTTGTCTGAATAATATGAATTTAGTACAGATGCGTATGAAATAATGGTATGACTCTTTGCGGACATTTGATAAAAGAAAAATGGAAAGATTAGGTTTATAATCTAATACGCTAGAAATATTTTTCGAACATGTACAAATGTGCTTCACAGAAGTTGTATCAAGCGCCTTTAAATTTATAGAACAACCGCAAAATCCGCTGCAAATGAACAGACACATGAACTGAACAAGAGCCTGTCCTTTAAAATGGATTATATAGGATTGATGTTCATTTAAAGGCCAAATGCAAAAAAGTGCAAACGTTCAACATTTACAAAAATTGTATACATGACTTTTTAATTTATTAATCGTTGGACCCAAATAAACAATCTGACTAAATAAACAGTTTTTTTTAAATCGTTCACCAAAAAACTGTTTACAGGTTCCCTGTTTGTTTACACAGAATTCAAGTACGTACTTAACAAAAATGTGTGTTTTTGTTCAAAATATTTTGGCTACAGAGAAGAGACTTTAGATCCGATTTTAGTTGAAATTTTTTTTTTGTGATTGATATTCCAGAAGAATATTTTTTTTGATAAGTTTTTATTATGACCTAAAAGTGTTGCAAATAATATAAACTCCTGTCATCTCACACGGTGAACAAGTGGCAACGCGCCTTTTAGCCATTAAACATATACCAATTTTTCTCTAAAATAGTCAGATAAGGTATCCCGAGTGTTAAATCTGAAGCGGATATTTAAAATTTTTAAATGTCGAGGTCAATTTACATGAAAATTTCCAGAAAAAAGAACTCATGAAATCATCGTAGCCTTAAAAGATAAGTTCTTTTTTATGTATTTAAATATCACATAATCTTAAATAGAATCGCGAATCACCTTCAGCACTGTTTAGGAAAATTTTAAATCAGACAACAATGGTTTAAATTGGCAGGTATGTCTTTAAGGATAAAAAAGAAAATAAAAATGCTTTAATTCGGTTGAATAATAAAAAATTTAAACCTATATTTTCTCTTTTCAAAACCAAATGAAATTCCTTTGAACATTAGCCCAATAAATCAAGTCTTCTTGATTTAATTTGCATTTTTTGCTCAAACAAATAAAAAAACAAACGAACTTTTTTTGACATGATTTTAAAGAAAATATGGATATAAATAACCACTGCTTCTAAAGGTGAGGAAAGTAAAGCTGCTTGAAAATGGTTTGCAATAAATCTTCTCTAATGTTTTTATTTCTTCAGTTTTAAAAAATATACCATCCAAAGCTACTCGGGAGCTAAAAGTGCTGCGCTAGGCAGAATATTGGGCAAACACTCCAAAAATTTTCCCGATATTCAAAATTCTTCTTCCATAAAGTTTCATATGCTATGAATGAATGAAATAATGCAATGAATTTACAATGAATAAATGAGATAATTTTGATTTCGATTTAATCCCTAAAGTGAACTCGAGCAAAGCGGCAATTAATTGGTATACAATAAATGAAACATAGATATAATCAACATATGTTATTTATGGAACATGTTATGAAGAGTGGATTTTTTTAGCATGAGGTTTGCCAAGTTTGATGGTAACGTTGAGTGCTGAAAAAATCGAATTTGCAACGGGTAGCAGATACCTGTCACCATTCGGAAATATTCAAAGCATCCGAATCAAAGAAATGTAAATGAAAAGGATTCATGTAAGATGCATGTATAATTAATTGGAGAGATTTTTTTAATAATTTATGAAAAGACCCGTAGAATGGAGTTAAAATTCCTAGATTTGATTCCGATATAATTAAGCGGGACAATTCGAGCAAACGGAAAAGATGGATATGTTAAAAAAAAACTAGGACATGTTTAAGAAAGCGAGACGATTAACAACTCCAATTTGATGCTTTTTTTAAGTCAAACAGCGAAAAAAAATGGAAATAGACTCCAATTTTAACATGGTAAGACGAAGTTTACCGGGTCTGCTAGTGTTTAAATATAATTGTGTCACTTTCAACCAATTTGCCGCTGCTAGTTTAGAGAAATTCAGTGAACCGATTCGATTTTCATTGCATGTTTTTAACTTAAACCCGATCGAAAGTTGAAATTATTAAGCATTCTTATGACAAGATAGGAGTAAGCAAAGAAGATATATCATTTATATAATCGATCTGTATTCATGGAAAACCAAACTCCAAAATCTGAAATAAAACACATGGTTTTGTTTACATTTTACCGAACAGCACCTTAAGAGGAGGAAGATTTGTCCAAAAATCGAGGAGGGAATTTTGATCGGATTTCAGTTTAACATAAAACAATAATTTATCGCAGTTTTGTATCAATTTGAATATTTTTTGAATGACCAATCAAATCAATAGTGAGGATGTTTTAAGCAACCACCATGACGTAAAAGCCTATTTCATTTCTCTCTTTTAACAGCTTAAGTGAGGGATAGCCACCATAAATTTAATTTTATTGTTATTCGTGTTCAATTGAATATCTGGTAATGCTTTTCATTAAAAGTACAAGATATTGATTTAAAGAGCATATTCGTGTAAGAAGAATTCACTAGAAACTTCACAAATCTTCAAAATCTTTAAAAATATAGTCGTTGGCGTTTCACCCCGCCAACCCTAGGTTTCTTTTCTTAAGTAAGAAATGGTAAGTTAAAACTATGTTTAAAAAAATTCTATTTATTTAACGTGATATTTTTGCCAAAATCTCAAACTGAATTTTGTTTTTTTTTTGTTATATTCACGAGAAAAAAACTAAATTTTTTGAGAAAGTTTCATAAAAATAATAAAGAATGGTTTTCTTGAATCAATTTTTTTAATAAAATTTTGCTGATGTGTTTCGATGGAAAATTTTGCTAAGGTGTTTTTCTTCTTGATTTTTGATAAATAATTTCTGAGTTTTGAAAAAAAAATTATCGGAGATTGCCTGGATTTTCGGAAGACAATTTTAAAATCAAGCTCCCATTTTTTACTAGCTTTTTAGATAAAATATCCCGTTCTTACCCTGACCGGAAACATGTGAGAAAAATTAATGTATCATGAGTATAAGCACATCCACTCATAAGGCTCACATTCTAGAAAACGTCAATGTCCCCAAAAGTTTAAATGAGAACACACAATTTTACATAAACAAAAAAATATTTACGAAAATAAAAATCAATCTTAAAACAAGGGTTTTATATCTCCACCTGGTGGAATCTGTAAAAACATCTCGCGATTGTCAAGAAGAGTTCTATGGGGTATTTATGAACAGTTGGCCTGTCAGTAAGCGCTGTCATGGCCATGGCAGGATCCAAAAACTGTTATGTCATGGTAGCCCGATCAGAAGAGAAAAACTTAATTATATCAAGATGAGATATTTTGATATTCAATTTTTTCCTATCTGGATGAGTTATAATATAGTACTCGTAGGATGTTAAAATATCTCAAATTATATCAAAAAATCTATACGATCATAGCAAAATTATATCAGTTTTTGATATGCTCCTATCAAGATTATATCTCGTTCAGATAGCATAGTTTGATATTGGACAGAACAAATTATATCAAAATTATAACTTATCAAGATATGAGTGCTTCGAGAAATTTTTCTAGTGGAAGGTCAATAAACCACATTATTTGATAAAACCATGCCCCATTTTTGGTTTCCCAAAAATTTGATTCAATTTTATGAATCTGTTGAGCGAAACTCGTTAATGTAAGGTTTGAGCCGTTGACTTCGATGTCCGTGTTTCAGAAAAAGTTGAACGTATATCAAAATAAGATATAATCATTTTATTTTAGGACAACCCGAAAAAAATCTTGATCAATGAATATGAGCTCAACCCCATTCAAGTTTGTCAATCAGAATAAAATATAATTCAGATTGGAGAAACTTAAAATCGAAAATTTGGAGTACTTAATTATAACTGAATCATATGTAAATATCTTGGTGAGATACGTTTGAGTTATTATTTTGATATGCTCTCCTGATCGGGAGTCTAAAATTCTGTTGAAGTGGCAAGTTAAACTGTAGGGGAGAATGAGGATACTTGATTCCTTAGCTATATCTCGAAACTGGAATGTCTTACAAAGATCAAATGTTCTTGAAAAATGTGCCAAAATGAGCGTTTGGCACATTTTTCGTAATTGTTTGAGTAATTGAACATTGTTTTTAAAAATTCACAAAATGTAACTTGAAGATCTTTTTTCATCACTTTAAAATGTTCCTTACATGGGAAAATTATGAAAAAAATATTTGTTCTAATGTATCAATCGTTCGAGCGTAAAATGAACTTCATAATGTCATATTTTCAAAGCAATGGAAAAATCTCAACTTTTTTCAGAAAAAGTTTTTTAAAATGTTGATTATGTGTACAATTGATCCCCTAGAGTTGGGTACAATTGATCCCCCTTCCAAACGGCATATTCTTCTTCTGAATTGATCGTTATGATTGCTGATTACGAAATTCCTTATATTTATCCTTAAACTAATATTTATCAAAAAATTGTTTGAAGAAAAGAGCAAAAATAATTAATTTTCTCTTAATTATAAAAAATAGCACCTTTAAGTATGCAATGTTATTAGCGTTGAGACAAAGTTATAGAATTTTCATCTTATCTCTGCTATAAATTGTGAAATGAGAACAAACATGACCAAAATAGTCAATTAACATTCTATCTTGGGGTTTTGTTTGATTTTATACAAGGATTATGGTTTCCTGAATAAAAGATCAAATCTCCTTTAATAGGGGATCAAGTCTCCCCTAACTTCG
>NC_073693.1:316537698-316570328 GCF_029784155.1 Uranotaenia lowii
GAAGCGATTTTCTTTCTTTTAAATCAATACATTTTCTTAACAGGCACAGCTTAGTAACGATGAAATTTTGGCGATTTACCATTGTGACCTGATAAAAATTATTATTCTAAACATGCATTGGTGCAATTCTTTTCTAACACTTTTTCCCAGATAAAAAATAGACCTTCGATGTGTTCTGTTGAAATATTAAAAAGAAGCATTGAAAATTTTATTTCATAAAAATGCATACTACAAGATATTAATTCATATAAAAAAAAAAACTATACGATGGTTTATCACAATTATTTTTTCTTCAAATTCTACAAAAAAGCCATATTTTTTTTTGGATTTTGAATATCCGTTAAAATTCGTTGAGGTTCATTTGTTTGTTATGCGCATGAAACTATCATTTTAATTCGATAAATATTTTCCGGGCCTTAGAATAAATAAACCAACAAATTTTAATTCATAAATACTCATTTTACGAATTGAAAAAAATTAGTCAAAATTTGACAAAATTTAACAATCGGTCGCGAGATGTGGTCTATAAAATGTGGTTATAAATCTTATTTTAAATTTTTTTTTTCAATATGTGCAAGCATTCCGTTTCAGCTCTCTAGTTCTCATTTTGATTTCTGATAAAATTAAAAGGAAGTTTCTAAAATTATATTTTTCGATATCGAAAATTTAAGTTTAAATTCTCAATTCTGTTCGAAATTGTTACCCTTCCAAGTTGATTCTTCTCCATATTAATGAAATCTTAAAAATAATGTCTAAACCTCTGAGTCTCAAATATATCATGGATTCAGATTAAGCCTTCTGTCAAAGATTCTATGAATTCTGATCATGAATTCATACTTTGATTTTTATACAATTAGTGGTTTGGAATTGAATCTGTTTGATTTTTTCAAACAGATATTTTAATTTGTTGAATGAATTCTCAGTTTTCACTTGCGAATTTGTACCGTTAAACATTATACCGACTTGCAGGAGAAAGAGCAGTTTTACAGTCAACTGAACAGCGTGGTTGAGAGAATTCCGAAGGGTGACATTCAAATCCATTTGGGCGACTTCAACGCAAAGATTGGCTCCGACAATCAGGACCTTGAGCGCATCATGGGGCGCCATGGCCTAGGACAGATGAGCGAAAACGGAGAGCTGTTTGTAGAATTTTGTGGCAACAACAACATGGTGATCGGTAGATCGCTCTTCCCCCATCGACCAGCACATAAGGTCACTTGGGTATCCCGAGATGGCCGAACAGAAAATCAAATTGACCACATCTGCATCAGCCGAAAATGGAGAAGGAGCCTTCTTGATGTCCGCAACAAGCGAAGCGCAGACATCGCATCTGACCATCACCTCGTCCTTGGCGAGATACGACTGAGAGTTGCACGTGTCCAACGGCGCGAGGAGAAAGTCGGGTGTCGATACGACGTCCGCCGGTTGGAGAATCCAGAGGTGAAAAGGGCATACGTTGAACAGCTAGAATCCCGAGCCTCGGAGCTGCCGACGGACGGAACAGTCGAAGAACAGTGGTGTGGAATCAAGAATGCCTTTATCACGACGAGCCATGGTACTCTCGGTAAAGTTTGTGGAAGAAGGAGTGAATGGATGTCGGATAAAACTTGGAGGATGGTCGATGATCGGAGAAAGGCGAAAGTCGGAATTGAGCAGGCATGTACCGGGTCAGCCAAAGCAGCCGCCCGCTTACGATATGCGGAGCTGGAAAAGGCAGTTAAACGAGCTTGTAGACGAGACAAGAGAGCCTGGACAAACTCCCTAGCCGAAGAGGGAGAAATAGCCGCCGCCAATGGAGATATCCGATTACTTTATGACATTTCTCGCCGCCTCAGTGGTGCAAGGACTAATGCAAGAATGCCGCTAAAAGACCGAGCAGGTCAGTTATTGACCGATCGAACAGATCAGCTCAAACGATGGACTGAGCACTTCGAACAACTCTTCCGAGTCACGAATAGCGTTGGCCAACAGAATCTGCAGCTCGAAGCGCCAACAGTAAGTCGCATAAATGGCGTCAACTCGGAAGCGCCTTCGCTGGCTGAAATAGAAGCGGCAATCAAAAACATGAAATCCAACAAAGCACCTGGGATCGATTGCATCCCTGCTGAAATGCTGAAAGCCGACCCTGCCCTATCAGCACAAATGTTGCACCGTCTTTTCGCTGACATCTGGGATACTGCAACATTCCCGGCCGACTGGATGCAGGGTATCCTCGTAAAGGTCCCAAAGAAAGGAGACCTGACAGAGTGCGGTAACTGGCGAGGCATAACGTTGATCTGTACAACCCTCAAAGTACTCTGCAAAGTGATTCTGAACAGGATCCAGGAGAAAATAGACGCTACACTCCGACGGCAACAAAGCTGGATTCCGATCTCGACGATCATGTGTGGACCACATCACAACGCTACGAATCATACTGGAACAAATCAACGAATTCCAGGACTCTCTTCTGCTGGTGTTCGTTGATTTCGAAAAAGCATTCGACCGACTTAACCATGAAAATATCTGGGCGGCTCTAAGGCGACGAGGGGTCCCAGAGAAACTTGTCCATCTCATCGAAGCACAGTATGAGGCATTTTCGTGCAAGGTCTTGCACGACGGTGTCTTGTCCGAACCAATCCCGGTAACTGCTGGAGTGAGACAAGGATGTATTCTATCACCGCTACTTTTCCTAATCGTAATGGATGAGATTCTGATTGGATCGATTGACTGTGCACCGAACCGAGGATTGCCGTGGAATCCTTCAACAATGGAGCAACTGAACGACCTTGACCTGGCTGACGATATTGTTTTGCTCGCCCAAACACAACCAGATATGCAGAGCAAACTCGACGACCTCACCGAAAGTTCCAAGGCAGCAGGTCTCAAAGTCAATGTCGGAAAGACCAAGTCGATGGAGATCAACACAGGAAATCCCTCCAGTTTCATGGTAGCTGGGCAACAAGTTGAGAAAGTGGAGTGCTTCCAGTATCTCGGTAGCCAGATTACGCCTGATGGTGGTACCAGAAAAGACATCGAAACACGGATCAGAAAGGCCCGATTTGCGTTTGCGAGTCTCCGAAACATCTGGCGGTCACGCCAGATCTCTCTACGAACAAAAATCCGAATCTTCAACTCAAACGTCAAATCCGTATTGCTGTACGGGTGCGAAACTTGGTGCACATATGCGGTAACGACGCGAAAACTGCAAGTATTTGTAAATCGCTGCCTGCGGAATATCATCCGCGCTTGGTGGCCTGGCAACTGGATCTCGAATGAGGAACTACATCGCCGGTGTCATCAAAAGGCGCTAGAAATCGAGATTCGGGAACGTAAGTGGAGATGGATTGGGCACACGCTGCGAAAAGATGAAAACGAGATTTGCAGAGAGGCGCTAGATTGGAATCCAGAAGGTCATCGAAGAAGAGGCAGACCCAGAAATTCGTGGCGGCGAAGCCTAGCCGCTGAAATCCGAACTGTCGACGAGAATCTTGACTGGGACCAAGTGAAGACGCTGGCTCCGGATCGTCAACAGTGGAGGTCTTTTACCACGGCCCTATGCACCGGAGGATCGGCGCGGGATCATTAAGTAAGTAAGTAAACATTATAGTAGTTTTAAATGGCGGTTCCCTGGCCGAAAATGTTAACCAATTTTAATGATATATGATTCGTTATGTCAATAATTTATTCTAATTTTTCTATATTTCAAAACAAAACAATTTCAAATATTTCAAACAGTTGTAAAAATATTTTTAATTCTTGACAGATTTACTGTATTTCAGTGTATCTTGGATTTTTGGAATCGTTAAGAATAGATTGAACCGATGATGTAGAAATATGCTGGGGTCCGATGAAATTTTTGAAAGCTATCTCGTATCACCCATATCAATAAAAAATCTTACATAATAATAGACATCTAGTTTTGGCTTTACTTCGCTGTATTTCATTTTTCAACGAACCGATTTTTTAAACTCAAATTTTAGTTTTTGACCTTATTTTGATCATCAAATCATAGAACAAACCAAAACCAAAATTCTGATAAAGACTTAGAAATCTAACTCAACTTTTAGAACAGCCATGACGTTTTAAAAATAATTGCAGAATTAGGATTTAGGTTTAAAAAAAAAAAAAGATGTTAAAGTTGTTAGAAGATATATTAAAGTTCATAGAAGAAAATGCTTCTGTACCAAATAAAGTTGCTCCTTCGAAAAAATTCTTAAAAATATTCATATTATAACATGAAATTCTAAAATTAGACCAGCATTCAGCTCCCGGTTTACAAAAATATTTTTAACAAACTTGAAAATTTTGTTCACTTGAACTCATGTTCAAAATAATAAGAACTTGATTTTTTTTTTCATAGATTTGAAAAGGAACTTTGAGAGATGGAATTCAATATATGAAAAAATTTTAATACAAAATGATTAAAGACAGAAATTTTAATGCACAAAACAATTATCATCCAGTATTCAAAGCATTATTAAAATCAACATCTTATGTCTATATTTGATCAGAACGATGGTAAAGCCAAATTTATTTTTAAAATATTCAATTCAAGAAAAACAACCTCAATTTCATAATCTTAACAGTGATGACTTTTTTGACAATTACAAAATGCCCGGTTTTTTACCCGATAAAATCAGAAAATCAAATTTTCAAAATTTGCTTACATTGAGCTAAAGAGCCGCAGTTATGCATCCAAAGGGTCCGCAGGTTGCCGACCTATGGCCTAGGGGAATGTGTGAAGGTAAAATGTCATTCGCATTTTGAAGGTCAAACTATTTAGCAAATATTATAACTTTTGCCCCTGAATATTGGCAAAATTATAGAAATTTTTTCGATTATAAATATTTTTAAAATAAAACGTTAAATTGATAAACTAGCATATGTTAATATTATGAAGGTTTTTTGTACCCTTTATAATCAAAAAACTTCGTTAAAACTGTCAGAATTGAGACTTGATCAATATCTCCCCAAAGCATCAAATTCTGAACAGAGACAAAAAACGATTTTTAAAATCATTTTAAAGTAGTCTAATAAATTTCTGCATCCATGTTTTACGTTCATAGGAGTCCAGTACTGGTTTAAAAAATATAAAATATGGCACATTCCTCTTTACAGAACAAATAATCGAAATATATTGAAAAAAGTGATCAATCTTACCCCGGATTACGGTACTAAGCAATCAATTAAGATGCAAATTTTCTTAAGGGCAGAATTGAGAACATATATTGAGCATTTTCAAGTTTTTTTTTGTAAGCTTTTAGAGAATAAGCTACAAGTAAACACAAAAAAAGTTTCAACTATTGTGCTGCTGTCAAATGTGCAGATGAGGAAAATGTTTGAAATACTCATTGCAGAAAATAGGGTGCTCATTTTGGAAAAATCATTTATTTTGGGTATTTAGATATAGGTTTAACGAAGGGTACCAGTCTATAACCAAACCAGGAACAGTAGGTTCAAAGTAATAAATTTTACTAGTCGTTTTCGTTTTAAATCTATCAATAACAGCAAAAAGGTTAAATCTGCCATCGAAACTTGCAGTCAAGACCACTAACTGCGAATGGGTTTTCTCAAAAACACGAAAGAATTGTCCATTTGTGAGTAAACATGGATTTAAATATGTTTACCATCGCAATGAACCAAAGTAAGGAAACTTACTCTACATTTTCCAGAAAAGCGTTCGTGAACTCAGATGGAATCACAAAAAATAAGTTTTGAAGAATTTCGAATATAATTTGAATATTCATATGAACACCTGGTGTAAAAAGATCTAAACGTTAATATTTCAATTTAACCGAATGGTTAAACTAGTTATTTAACGTCTTTTAAATAAAAAAAAAACAAAGCGGGACAATAATACAACCTGAGAACTAGTTTGTGAATTTGTTCGTGTTGTACGAGAGTGACTTATATAAAATATCCAGAAATGCGCCAAATATCTTCAAATCATCAAATAACAACTTGAAGCCTGTAAAAAAAAGAAGAATCAGGAACTTTATTAAGCAGCTATTTACGGTGTCAAAATTTTTTTTTGTGTTTTTTTTTACGGTTTACAGTCTTGTTTTTTTTTTAGCAAAAACGACGTATTGATTGTCATTTCCAACGCTTTGATCTTTATTGGACCTTTTTCGGGGACTAAAAGTAATATTCATCCAGTTGGTTCTACTGATCAAAATTTAATTCGTATTTTTTTTATGTAAGTTGTAGTGTATTACTGCGTAAAAATGTTTGCGGATGAAAATCCTTTTGTCTAGTGTTTTTGGGATTAATTTTCAACTTCATCGAACTTTTAGCACAATCTTCACTTTCCACTTATTTTGTTTTGATCAAAATTCTGCAGTTGTGTTATTTTTTTTGTGTGTAAAATCTGGCATTTCGCATATTTTCCGAGTAATTGGAAAATGATTTCGTATGAAGATTGGATGTTGTAAATGTATTTCTTTATTTTTACTATGTTCTTAGTTGTTTTAATGTGGCAGCTTTCCAATATCTTGAATTTTTTCCTGGTTGTTTCTCCTGTCGTTAAACCTGGCTTCTTCGATGTCGAAAAGGTGGCGCTAAAAACTACAACCAGTGGTGGTTGTGTGGAAAAACTACAACCGAAGAAGTACTGAAAATCATGTTCCTTAGTCCCTGTTGTTATGTTATTTTAGAAAAAAAAAATTGGCAAAAAATTTTCCTCGACGATAATGGGGATCAAGTAATTCAACTTTCCCCTACAGTTTCCCCTAGACTACTCCACACTACTACAAACGCAAATACTTAAAAAATCTGATATTTGGCATTCTAATGCAACAAAAACGATTAAAATCGGTCTTGATTTACACGAAAAAGCATGCATTTCAAAATGAGTGTTCCAGTCGGGACGGTCGAACATTTTGACGCCTCATTGATGAATGTCATCTTTCAAAATGTTAGCCTATTTTTGAAGCCTAATAACTTTTTTATGTTTACTTAAATCTAAATGCGGTTTTCGGATGAAATATTTGTCATAGTTTAAACTTTGAGCAAAACCGTGTTCAAAACAAATAGGCTGAAATATCCCAAAGTCCAATAAAAACTTCAGGCTCGTGAGCGACCTCTTTCCGTGGTCCGATCTGGCCCATATTCGCCATGGAACTTTGTACTAAGCCTAGAATGAAAATAAGCCTGCATCGAATTACTTTCTCAAAAGTCGAGTCATTAGTTATACTTTAACCTGTAAATACTTTACAAAATGTCTGTACTCTACGAAAAACAGAATTCTTGCAGATTTTCAAATCTACCTGAGTTTTGATATCAACTTGGAAAAACGCAAAAATTTGTTCGGAGAATGTCACTTTTTTGATTTTTTTTTAACTTTGTTCTCGCGCGATGCAAATGAGATCAAAACATAAGGTACTTACTGGAAAATTCTCTGGCCCCCCATTCTGACGAAAACGTCAAAACAGTAAGAGTACCGAGAAAATAGTTGTGGCGTCAGAAACAAAGCATTCCTTTTTAATTATGTGTTTAAAAAAAAATTAAACCTCAATCAGATTGAACTGTCTTTTTTCAAATCACAATTGACTCGAATACAAATATGATTCTACAATTATTTGTACAAATAACATTTTAATTAAATTTAAACATTTCCAATCGTACAACTTGTTGGGCTCAAACAAAAAACGTTTTTTTTTTTTCAAAGGGTCAAACCTTACACGAAGCCTCCATTACCATCCTTAACACACGCTCGATTCTGCAGCTATGAAATGGGCCTGATAGTTTTTTTCATTTTACAGACTTTTATTTGAACTGTTGATTTCTTTGATTTTTAATTATCAGGAAAATTGGTGGCCCATATACGTAACTGCATCAATCGGTCATTTTTTTTCCAATATACAAGCCGCCTCATTGATTATACATTTGGAATAAATGTAAAGTAAATGTTGATTTTATTCAATTTTGATTTTCTTTAGTTTTAATGAGAAATATTTTTTTAGTGGGAAAATCACTTTAAATAAAAATTTTATCGCTGCTCGAGTCAGTCCTGATGGCTCTTTCGGAATAATGCTAAAGTAGCGATTAAAGCTATTCTGATCGAAGGCTATTCTATTAAATTGATTCCATTCTCTAGTTGAAGTATTTGCGTTATCTTAATGGCAGCGTACAAAGTCATTCTTCCTATAAAAGAGCAGGGCAGCCATTTAACACATTTTGAGTTTGAAAGGGCTCCGAATTTGTTTAGAAGGCAACTGACAGCAGTTTAAGTCGGTCGTCCACACCGGTGCCAATAATAATAAAAACAACAATATAATAACAATTCCCGCAGCTAAACGTGAGCCATAAGGTGCTCAGCCATTTTCAACAAACCCCCATTCATGTATAATTTCTTCTCCCACTTTGCGGAGCGTAGCTTTAAACAGTTTCGACCATCAACTCAATGGCAGAATTTGGAACAAAGCAAGGATACATTTTTGCGGGATGGTTCCACGACCAGCAGCAGCAGGTTTCAACGATTTGCATCAACTTCAACCCAACTATAGACTTACTCGGAGTCGGGGATCATGCCATAAAGGACACAAACGGATGACATGGTGTGGCGGTTTTTTGGGAACACGTACCCACCTTCAATTCGTATGTACGTCCTATCCGACAACATACAGCAGAAACATACATACGCTCACAATAAAATGGTGGTTGATAATGATGACGATGATGGCAATGGCGACGTCGGTTTATGTGTGTCGCCGAAAGAACCTCCGACATGATGCGATGTGGCGCAACATCAGCAAAAGTGCCATGAACATTGTGAAAATTAGCGACAACAGTCATCCGGCATTGGCACTAGCGGTCTGCCCCCGATGGAGGGTGGAAATTTTTCTACCCAAATTGTGGTAAGATAATTTGACCGAAGGTGAAGGGGAGTGTCGGGTGAAACGAACACTTTGAATCGAAAGTTCCCATTTTTCGCACAAATCTAATGATGAGATTATGTTTGCCTTATTGTATCAACACTTTCAAGACCCTTTGTTGATTTACAGCAAGCACTTTGAGGATGTATTTATTTGTTTTCTTTTTTTTTTCTTATCAGAAAATGGACCATAAATCGCAACATTTTCGGTAATTTTGAACTGTTTTCAATAGTGGAATGTTTATTTATTTGGGTTCCCATTGACCATGTGGAGCAAACCTACAAATCTTGGTCGACAGGCTTAATAAATAGAAGGTTTGAAAAAAAAGTTGCTTTGTCGGGTAATACGGACACCTTAGTACGGGTAAAATGGACACATATGTTTCTCCAGGTGTATCAAATATGTCTTCGGTTTGATCCTCCATATACCAACAAAAGACCTTGGTATGAGTAATTGTCGTTCAAAAGCTCTCATTATATCAAACAGCCATAATAATATCAAACAGCCATCCCTGGTGAAGACAGCGCACATAAAATACAAGATTCCGAAAACCTTGCTGTTTTGCTACTGATGAGTTGAATACTTTATGGTTTAAAATCTCATACCAAAATGCTTAATTGACAGGATGGCAACGTGAAAATGATACACTTTATTTATAGCATATTAAATGCCTTTAGGCCCTCCAGCTATCAAAGAACGAAAGAACATAAGCCGTAAATATCATGAATTTTTCGAAAAAGATCCAACGACTCATCGGCAGGACTTGAACCTACAATCTCCGCGGAGGGGCACGTCGACTCGGTTTCTTTCGCTGTTTGCCGTCGAACTGAACAGTAACTGAGTCGATTTGGGGTCAATTTCGAATTTCTCAAACCCTGGGGTCTTAAAAGCTTCGTTTTGTCCAAAACTCATCCATGATTTTTTGTTAATTTTTTAAGTAACGTTTACATGAGTAAATTTGGACTTTTAGGTTTGTATGGGAAAATTGAATATTTTGTACTGAAAAATCAACATCATTTTTGTTTCTTCTGTGCAACCGAGCCAGCTGGTGGTTTTTGTGTCAATTTATAAAATTCCTAAAGAAAATTTTCCGCTGAACAACTTTGTCGAAGACTGTAAATTCGTATCTTATTAGACAAAAAAGTTACGAGGTATTGCATGACTACTTTTCATGCAATACTTCGCGGGGCACAAGCAGTGGTGTCAATTGAATTTATTGTTTATCAATGCCAAAAGACATACCCCTGTTGAACAGCTAATAACTTTTTTGTCTAATAAGATACGAATTTACGGTCTTCGACAAAGTTGTTCAGTGGAAAATTTCCTTTGAAGAATTTATAAATTGGCACAAAAACCATTAGCAGGCTCGGTTGCACAGAAGAAACAAAACTTATGTTGATTTTTCGATACAAAATATTCAATTTTCCCATACAAACCTAAAAGTCCAAATTTACTCATGTAAACATTACTTAAAAATTCTGCAAAAAATCATGGATGAGTTTTGGACCAAAACGAAGCTTTTGAGACCCCAGGGTTTGAGAAATTCGAAAATGACCCCAAATCGACTCAGTCTACTGAACAGACCGGTACTGCGCTTCGATCTGAGTGTGGACCCCACCAGTGGTAATCCGACCCAGATATCGATTTGCAGCAGCGAAGACGGTGAGCAGCGATGACGGCCACCAGCGTAGACAACCAGCGGCGGAGGCGTCCAGTGGCGGGCGACTTCAGTGGCAGTGGCAGGGATCCTACACTAGCATCTTACAAATGCTAAAACCACCAACCCACAGAAAGTGTATTATGTATGCCGTGACCGGGATTCGATCTCATGCCCGCTGGCTTACATAATCGGATTATGTCACATGGTTTGATTATGTTGCTTGATCCGATTATATCACATGGTCGATTATGTTGTATGATCGAATAATGTCTCATGGTCGATAATGTTGCATGGTCTGATTATGTCACATGGTTAATTCATGTTGCATGGTCCGATTATGTCACATGGTCCGATTATGTCACATGGTCGGATTATGTCACATTTTTGTTGCATGGTCGATTATGTCACAGGATCGGATTATGTCACATGGTCCGATTATGTTGCATGATTCGATAAGGTTGAATGGTTGGATTTCGTCACATGGTCGGATTATGTTGCATGATCGAGTTATGTAGCATGGTCGGATTTTGTCACATGGTCAGAATATGTTGAAAGGTCGAAAATGTTGCATGATCAGATTATGTCACATCTTCGATTTAACTGCATGATCGGATATTGTCACATGGTTGATTATATTGCATAATCAGATTGTGTCACATGGTCGATTATGTTGCATGGTTGAATAACATATGTAAGAGCTGTCCCAACGGTAGATGCAAAACACGGTTTTCGACCACGCTAAAACATTTCGGCTGGCACCGGTGGCGTTAATTGCTGTTTTAGCACAGTTATCGATTTTAAAATTCCCAACAGTTATACGCCTTTGTTCCAAATTCATGCAAATTTGGAACAGGATTTCAAAATATACGACAGACCGATTTAGTTCACGGTGAGAAAATTTTAGACAACAATGATTTCTTTCACACATGTTTGGGTAGCATTGGGTGTGATAATAATTTCTTTTGGGAATATTATTTGAGTGTTTTTTTTTCGCTTCCACCACCCTATACGTAACATAAATTGAGAATAGTTGTTAATAAAACCATATCAAGTATAAATAATAGATGTCACATTATTCTCGATTTAATATCATTGAATAAAAAGCTATTCATTTGGCCTCGACGTATTAGTGAATCTAGTCAGCGTTCTAAAATTTGAAAAAAATAAACGAAAAGAAAATTTTAATACTATTTCGATGAGGTAAAATGAATGTTTATTGTTTGTTCTATAATTTTTGTTTTATTTGAGATATTGGGAGATTTTTAGTTTCGTATGGATTGCTCGGAGTTTTCGTCAATATCAGCATATTTTTCTGTATCCATACATAAATTTACAAATAGTGAAACAAGTTTTTGTCAAACAAAAATGTCGACAAATCAAAAGAAAATTGTCTTGACTTTGGAATAAACATTTCTCGTTTCCTTTATCAATGTCAGCAATTACTTGAAAAAAAAATGCTTTTGCATTTCATTTTAACAAAACCTTACTCCATTGATTCAAAGCAATTTGATTGAGTTAATTGAAGAATTGTTTCAATTGACCTTTTTAACTCGCTGTGTAGTCATTTTTGCTTTTAAATTAATGAAATCCTGGTAGAATAGTTGAAATCATTGTTCTGTCAAAAAGAATATTCGTAGAATTAATTTTAAGACAATCAACCGTGAAACTCAAAACTTATGCAATTTTTCTAATAAAATGGTTTTTTTCTTCTCAATTATTGAGTGTCTGCAATGAAAGTGTTTCCGTTTTAAATTTGCTCCTAAACCGGTGGGGAGTGGGTGTTTTAGCCGAATCTAAAATTTCAAATTGTGCTAAAACTGGTATACTTAAAACCAATATTTACGCCTGAACCGTTGCAGGTGCTCTAAATGGTCGAATTATGTTACATGGTCTGATTATGTTGCATGATCCGATTATGTCACATGTACTGCTTGTAGATAATTTCTGGTGATAGGTTTATGTCACATGGTTAAATTCTGTTAAATGGTTGAAATTTATCACATAATATGATGTCACTTTGATGTCACACTGCCATTTTGACACTCATATGTTGTTCATTTCAAAAATGCACCATAAGTTCTGTTATTCTATACATTGACAAAAAACAATTGCGTTTATCGGTCGTAGCCAAATTACTACCTCCTCCACTTTTTTTTTTATTAACAACTATATTTTTCAAAGAACAAAATCTAAAAAATAAATCCAAATTTTATTTTATACTTGTGGTTTCCGCTTGTTTTTTTTGTTTTCAAAGTGATTCCGATGAAATGTGAAATTCAAATTTATAATAAAGAAATAAGATTATCTCCTGAATCCTTGATGAAATCCTCACAAAATATGTTTATCTGGATTATAATATTTAACTTCAAGCTGATTCTGAATTTGATTTTTTTTTTATGAATTCTGGATCTGAATCCAGCTATGAAAACCTGAGTTCAAGATCTGAATTCCGATTATGACAAGGAATTTTTAATCTAAGTTTCAGATAAGAATTTCTATTAATTATGAAATAACAAGCGAAATTTGTATCAAAACACTCAACAAGAAATCTTTTATTTGAATTCTGAATTCTCGGCTTTTAATATGAATTCTTTTTTCAGTTATTGTTTGAAATTGTTTCGGATTTTTTTTATTCTAGATCACCATTATGTTATCTTATTTTGATCGCCGCTGGGATATATTCTTATCTAAATTTGTGGCATATCGGCAAATTGAAAATCTAATTAGAGAGCAATTAAGACAGACATGAAAATTGATAGGTGGAAAGGTCAAAGCTAGAGCGCTTTGGGTAGAAGAAACGAATAGATGGTGAAAATGTGAGCTAGGGCATTGTTTTTTATCGACAGCATGAAACTGCTTGTGTGATTCTTTACCCGGTACCTGCTGGCTGTTTGTAGTAAGTGACGAAGAAGCCACATTGCTACCCACAACCAGCTCAGATGGGTCGAACACATGAGGTTGCGTTCATGTCTGTCTTAATTGCTCTCTAATTAGATTTTCAATTTGCCGATATGCCACAAATTTAGGGGAGATCACCAGTATTAAACTTTTAAATGTTTCAATTCTACAAAAGGATGAAAAATTAACTTTTTTTCGAATATGAAAAATGCATTTAGATGAGGTTTCAAATGTAAAACCAAGATTCCAATCAGGTATTTTTGCAATGATTATTCAAACTGGATTTTCATTAAAAAAAACTGAATAAATCTGATCACAGATCGAATTGCAATGTTTACAACAAATCTAAAACCAGAAAATCCAGAGTTATTCTAACCTCAGCTTATCAGGTATTTTTCCGTCAATATCCATGACGTGCAGTTTCGGGTCATTTTCCCTTACATCAGCAAATATCAAAATTATTTTATATTCATAAAGAAAAGTATTTGAAAACCTGTTTTAATATCAAAAACATAAAACAATTTAAAATCAAATTTTAAGTTTCCAAAAAAAATTTCATTTAAATTTTGTTTAAATTTGCTAAAAAAAAAATTGGACCTAAAAAGTTAACAAAAATTTCTTATTAATCAATTCAAGTTTTCGTTTGATTTTGCTAAATAAGTGAAAAAAATCTGTCAACATTCGGGCGATCTGGCAAGCCTAGTCTTATCTTATTGAAATTCGAAAATCAATCGGAATTTAATATTTATCAACAAGTGAGATTTTTTTTTGAAAAACTTAAGTAGAATTGTGGACCTTGAATGAGATTTAGAGGTTTTGGCGTAAGTTCTGAGTCGAGATTATTACTCTTGAATCTTTTTAGTCGTTCTGCAAATTTTGATTTTTAAATTTGTTATTTTGAGTTTAGAGAAGAACATTTCGCTTGGCATTTATGGAACCTGATAATGGAGGTTCAACCCCCAACAAAAATTGCCGGATTAAGCCATCGGGGGGCTGGAGCAATTTTATTAGGGAAGCCCCTGTGATTCGATTTTTCTTTCAAATGCCATTCCAGAGAATACAAAACCTTTTAAACGTGTAAAAGAACTGGATATGAGTTCAGTAAACTGTCTTCTGTTTCTGGTATCTTCAAATAAAGTTATTTTATTTTTGTGGTCTATTGTTAATTAATCACGTGCGAATATTGCGGAAGAATTAAGAATTATTTTTGTAAAGACACACACCGTCTTTGCCAATTTAGGTTTTACAGACTCAATAAATGACGTGGACAACTTAAGATTAACATTAAACACCCAGTACCGAGATGGGAATCGAACGCATGCCATCAGTGGAATGTCTCAAAAATGAAATCTGTGATTTAAACTGCAAATTAAAAAAAAAAATAATTCTTATTTTTAAATACCCTTATCACCAACTAAATTTCACTGATTTAGAAAAATGACCGAATACATATTTTAAATGATTTTAATTTAATTTTATCATTAATCGTCTGATTTGTGCTGCATCGAGAAATATTTATCTGTTGACAATTGGAAAGATTTGAAACATAGAATACAGAATTAAAAAAAAACAAAACAAAATAATTTAATCCAAAATCCATAATATTACAGATGAAAGAGTTTAAGAAATCGAAACTCTAAATAAGGTAAAATTTAGAACCACAATTCAGTGTCTCCAATCTAAGGGATTTCAAATCAAGTTTTGAGAAACAAAATATGAAATAATTAATAAAAAAGAGATTCAAGGTTACTATCAGAGCCAAAGCAGAAATTGCACCGGATGTGAATTTTAATTTCGTATCTTTGAAACACAAGAAAAAACTTTTACATGAGACGTCATGAATATGATTCTCATCAGATAAAAAAAAATGTGTTCAAACTGTTATTCTAAATGTGACAAAAGTTTAATTCGATGCAAAAATGTTGGATTGTAATAAATTCGAAATAGAGATTGAATGTTTAAAACACAGAATCAGTTATCATTGCAAAAAGTCAGATATGGAACCCAAAGGAGTTTAGTACCTTAAACAAAGATACAGAGTTCTCAAAATTCAGAAAAACTATGAAACTGAACTTCAGTAATTGAAGAAACAACACAAGACGTGAAAACCTCAAAGAGTTGAATCTGGAAAAGTAAGATTATAATCATAAAAATATTCATGTTGAGAGAATCACTCAATAATATTGAATAGCACCTTGACTATGAGATCGTTTTTATGATAACTAGAGAATGATCATTATGCTGAATTCAGGATATTTGCTTTACAGTTGATGATAAAATTTTGGTTAATCAGTTTAGATTGTTTCAAAACGAATTTTTAAGTCTTAGACAGAAATTGGAATGGAAAATCAATAAAGAAACTTTGTACTGTCGACTGGTTCAATTTAAGCATCTACACTAGAGAAGGAAAGGGTTATGATTTATAAACCAACGGAAAATTCAATAATAATGAATAAAAGTGAAAAGTTATAATAATACTCGGTATTTACCCGGATACTGCCCGTGGAAAATTCTGAAATATTTATCATTAAGTTTCTCTGTTCTATCTTAGCACTTCGAGCCAGTGTTGGCGGAATTAGCTGCTATTTCAGTGCAGTAACTATGACTTGGGAGCTAACGTAATACCAATCATTATTTTTGTGCAAGACATTTGTATGTAATGAAAATGAGGAGATGTTTTACTTTTTTTTACCTTTTCTGTACAAAATATCCTGACTGACATGTTTCGATAGAAAAAATTGAAAATTTGAGGTGATTTTATTTTACACATAACACATAACACATAACACATAAAACATAACACATAACACATAACACATAACACATAACACATAACACATAACACATAACACATAACACATAACACATAACACATAACACATAACACATAACACATAACACATAACACATAACACATAACACATAACACATAACACATAACACACAACACATAACACATAACACATAACACATAGCACATAACACATAACACATAACACATAACACATAACACATAACACATAACACATAACACATAACACATGACACATAACACATAACACATACCACATAACACATAACACATAACACATAACACATAACACATAACACATAACACATAACACATAACACATAACACATAACACATAACACATAACACATAACACATAACACATAACACATAACACATAACACATAACACATAACACATAACACATAACACATAACACATAACACATAACAAAATTTTGTAATTCAATACCAAGATTTTGATATTCTCAGCCCGCAAAATACGGGAGAACTTCTTCACTGCTTACCCTTAACTTAAGTAAGAGAAAAAATATTCTATTATTCCGCGGGGGCTACTTTTAGTTGTTATATTTCAAGTTTTCATTCCGATTAGTATGATTAAAGTCACGTTCTAACTTTTTTTTTCCTCGGAGGCCCCCCCCCCCCCCAGAGCAATTGCCCCTATTGCCCTCCCCCTCCTCAATCCGGCCTTGCCCCCAACAAGATATCTTGTATTGGGTCCGCAATAGACTGCCCCAAATTTGTATGGGAAATTTAAAACCTGTAAAAAGTTATACGCTGCAGGCTGAAATTGATCCTGGGCCTAGTACAAGATCTCGTGCCAAATTTGGGCCAGATCAGACCACGGGAAGGGGTCGCTCAACGAGCCTGAAGTTTGTATGGGATTTTGAGACATTTTGTTCGAGAGGAACATGAAAAACCAGTTTTTCGTCAATAACTTTTGTCTCCTTCGACCGATTTCTTTCAAAAACGGGTTTTCTTAAAGCCTAAGTTATGAAAAATATTTCATCCGAAGGTTCCATTTCAATTAAATTTAAGATAAAAAAGTTATTAAGCTTCAAACATTGGTTAACTTTTTTAAGGGTGATATTCATCACTGTTTTAATGAGGCGACCAGAACACTAAATGTGAAATGCATGCCGTTTCGTCAAATAATGACCAATTTTAACCACTGTTGTTGTACTCGTTTGAATTTTTTAATGTTTTTATAATATTTGAGTTTGGACGATATTCATTTGAAAGTTCGGAAAGAAGTATGAACGGTAAAATGCTTGCGATTAAAAATAATATTGCATAACCACAGGGGCTTAGGAACATGACTGGACGATTTGTGATGTCAATAAAAAAACCAGTTTTTCATCAATAACTTTGGTTCCCCTCGAGCAATTTTTCTCAAAAACGGTTTTTCTTAAATCCTAAATAAGGACAAATATTTCATCCGAAAACTGCATTTCAATAAGAGTTCAGATATAAAAAGTTATTAGGTTTCAAAAATGGGCTAACTTTTTTACGGTGGTATTCATCACTGGTAAGGAGGCGTCAATATGTTCGACCACCCCGACTCATAAACAGTGATAAATACCATTCTTTAAGAAACACCGTTTTTGAAAGAAATCAGCCAACGAGAAACAAAGTTGTTGATGAAAAAAAGGTTAATCATGTTTCTTCCGAGCAAAATGTCTCAAAATCCCATACAAACTTCAGGCTCGTTGAGCGACTCCTTCCCGTGGTCCGATCTGGCCCAAATTTGGCATGAGATCTTGTACTAGGACTAGAATCAATTTTAACCTGCAGCGCATAATATTTCATAGGTTTTAAATTCCCATACAAATTTGGGGCAGTCTATTGTACATATTTCCGCCTTTGGGCGGGGTTTATGTTTCATCTTTTCTACCTAACTCAGGATTTTTTTTTCTCAAAAAAAAAAAACTATTAAAAATGGTTGTTGTTACTCTCAGAACTAACCGCCAACGATCGTCTAACGATTCAAAGTCTTCTACGATATCGCGCTATTGATTACGGTAAAATTATTTTTACGAAGCTGCTGCAAACAAAATGGCGAAACACTTGTGGTATCGTGGTGCGAAATTAGTTGTTCTTGCTTGTTTTGACAAAAATGTTTCCTTGTAAGAAAAACAAAATGTGGTTAAAGCATTTAAACAAAATGTAACACATGAGAATGGAAGCCTCAAAGCCAAAATCGAGAATTTTGATCTGCTCAAAGATTTAAAACTTGCAAGTTTCGTTCTTAGGAACACGAACAGTTTTTTTAAATCACTGGTTTATCAAAAGACTTAAAAAAAAATCTCAACAAATGGAATCAAAACCGAGACTATGTGAATACCAGAGAGATTTTGAAGATGGTAACAGTAGTGAACGACTGTGCCGAAAGAGGTGTTGCATTGATTTCGGAATTTAATGGTAAAATAACCAAAAATGAAGAACAACTGCAATTTTTGTTGAAGGTAGTTGAGGCACATCGAAAAAAAATGAAATCTCCAACAAAAAATAATATGATCTGAAATGTTGTGCATAAAATTTTAACTTTGTTAATTACTCTATGAATAAAAAAAAGATTTTGAATAACTTCACGTGTCAACCTCATTATTTTTGTAATATACACTCTAAACCAAATAAAGTACTTGGTTTTAACTACAGCTAAAATTATAGAAAAACGTGAAAAGACTGTAAATGGACCTGTTTTTGAAAATTTATCTTTTTATTGGCATCACAAATCGTCCAGTCATGTTCCTAAGCCCCTGTGGTTATGCAATATTTTATTTAATTGTCAAGCATTTTTCCGTTCATACTTCTTTCCGAACTTTCAAATGAATATCATCCAAACTCAAATATTATAAAAACATTAAAAAATGCAAACGAGTGCAACAACAGTGGTTAAAATTGGTCATTATTTGACGAAACGGCATGCATTTCACATTTAGTGTTCTGGCCGGACTTTAGTCGCCTAATTAAAACAGTGATGAATATCACCCTTAAAAAAGTTAACCAATGTTTGAAGCTTAATAACTTTTTTATCTTAAATTTAATTGAAATGGAACCTTCAAATGAAATATTTTTCATAATTTAGGCTTTAAGAAAACCCGTTTTTGAAAGAAATCGGTTGAAGGAGACAAAAGTTATTGACGAAAAACTGGTTTTTCATGTTCCTCTCGAACAAAATGTCTCAAAATCCTATACAAACTTCAAGCTCGTTGAGCGACCCCTTCCCGTGGTCCGATCTGGCCCAAATTTGGCACGAGATCTTGTACTAGGCCAAGGATCAATTTTAGCCTGCAGCGTATAACTTTTTCAAAAGTCGGGTCATTTGGGGCAGTCTAGTCCGCAATGTATTAGTATCACAATACATAAATTGAATAAAAGAAATATTTGGATCCTCAAGCACACTATACTAGCACTTATCAATTTCAATTTTGTTCTCGATAATTTGAGTATTCCGATCAAAATTTTTCGGATCTTTTAAGCTTAAGGATAAGTTCTCGCTCATGGATAATAGAAAAATTCTCACTATATTGCATGAAGCAAAGAGCGCGGATAGTCAAAAAAGGCCGAATATTCCTCTCATGCGTTTGTTATTTTCTTACTCAAAGTTTTGTCGGAGAATATTTTCAGAACTTAAACTGATTCAGAGAAAAAAAGAATCGGGAAAACAATCTTGATCATCATTGAAAAGTGATGAGAAGTTATCACGTTCTTAAACTTATCGATAAGGGTTAAACAAACGATATCTCAGTTATCATTATCAGTTCTGCTTGATTTGCTTCCCTGATGCAACTAACCTAATCGATGGTAGGCAATGTCAAGATTTGTCTGAGGCGGTGTGGTTCCAAATGGCATTTTTTTTACCAAAACAGTCGATATTAGTGATTTCAGCAGCCTTGAGCATCAAGTTAACATAAACCATCAAGCATCAAAACGATCACGATCGACCGTAACGAGCTATGGAAAATCATGGACGATAACGGCTTTTCCGGGAATCTGATCAGACTGATCAAGGCGACGATGGATGGAACGCAGTGCTGTGTGCGGTTTTCAGGTGAATTGTCGAGTTCATTCGAATTGCGCAGGGGCTTCGACAAGGTGTTGGTCTATCCTGCATGATGTTCAACGTGGCGCTAGAAGGTGTTATTCGACGAGCGGTGGGCGAAATGCGGGGCACGATTTTCAACAGATCCAGTCAACTTATCTTCTTTGCCGATGACATTGATATAGTCGACAGATGATCTGCGGCGGTGGAGGAGATCTATCGCAAACTGAAACGCGAAGCAGGGAGGATTGGGTTGATGATTAATACGTCCAAGACGAAGTACATGCTGCCCTGCGGATCCGAGACCGACCGAACCCGCTTGTCCAGTAATAACAAGGTCACGATCGACGGCGACGAGCTGGAGATAGTCGAAGACTTTGTCTATCTCGGCTCACTGGTGACCGCAGACAATGACTCCAGTCGTGAGATCCGGAGGCGAATTATCAGCGGAAGTAGTGCCTACTATGGACTCCACAAGCAACTGCGGTCGAGAAGACTTAACCCTCGCACGAAGTGTAACCTGTATACGTCGCTCATTAGACCGGTTGTTCTCTACGGTCACGAGACATGGATATTGCTCGAGGAGGATCTGCGTACACTCGGAGTATTCGAGCGACGAGTGTTAAGAACCATCTTTGGCGGCGTACAGGAGAACGGAGTTTGGAGGCGAAGGATGAACCATGAGCTCGCGCGACTCTACGGCGAACCCAGTATCCACAAAGTGTTGAAGGCTGGTCGGATACGCTGGACGGGACATGTTGCGAGAATGCCGGACGACTGTCCTGCAAAACAGGTGTTTCCGTTAACAGAGATTTTATATACCTAGCAAAAAACTAGAGTTTTTTCCTAATAAAACATTAAGGAATCGTATAGTTATCTGAATGTGCAATATTGGCACATCAACTTTGGAAGATATTTTGCAGATCATTTAAATAAAATAAACTGATGAAACAAATTGTTAAAAGCTTATTTCATTAGGCATTATTCTTATCCCCATTGACTACTAGGACGTGGCCAGCACCGTTTTTAATCATGTAAGAAAGGTAGAGCATCAGTTTTGTACATTGAAAATGTACTGCTATCCTTAATCGGCATTCTTTGGATTCTGCTTATTTAGCCACGCCAGCGATCATGGAATTCGAAGTGGATTAAATGATTACACCCCATAATGTTATGATTTTTTTAATAAAAACAAATTGGAATTTTGAAAACTTTAATAGAAGCATTACGGTTTCAATGATTCAAGGTAGAATTTAGAAGTCAAACAAGCTAAGCATTTTGTAGAGGCTCGTTTCAAACTTGCATTTAGAAAAAAAAAATTAAACAAAAAATCCAACGACTAAAATAGCACAGAATTTTTTTTTGTTTACATCAATTTCAAAATATTGTTTGCCTTTCCGAAAATCTAACATTGATAATAAATGGGAACAGCATTTTTAGTGGTAAATTCGAATCATTTGTTAAATTTTGTTTAACAGCTCTATTTTCAGTGTGGTGGCGTGTGGAAATTCAGAAATTGATCGATTTTTAGTTAAATTGAGCATAACTGAAGAACAAACATACCTGTATGAATAATGAAAACCAAGTTTGAATTTTATTACTATCCTTCATTCAATAAAGGATTCAGATATACAGCTTTTAAAATTAAATTTAGAAATTTTCAGTTACTTAAATAGTAAACATAGTGAACTATTTCTGACACCGCTGCAGAAAGTCTTGTAGTATTTGATAATAAAGATTTAAATTCATTTAAGTACTTTAGAAGTAAATTTGAACGTACATTCTACGCCCTCAAGCTATAACCTGAAAATGAGAAAATTTAATCTTAAAATAAAGAATGGAACCAATAATTCATTGTTGGTAACTTTTCAGAATTTGAACATTGAAGAAGTTTAAGCTGAAAGTATAAAATTCATTCTTATAAGTTAATAATAAAAATCAATCAAAATTACCAAATAACGAAAGTCAGTTATTTTAACAAATACTCGTACCTAGGGGTAAGTAGATTGATCACTTTCTTCAATATTCTTCGATAATTTTTCTGTTAAGGGGGATGTGGCATGTAACATGTTTCAGTGTATACACGATTGATGTCGCCAGAATTGTCCTACACCTGTTCGTTGAAATTAGGACTAAATTATTCCGTGGCCAGTTGTTTATTGTTTAGAGTTAGACACGTGATCTCAGAGTGAGGGATTATGGGACCAAAATGGCCGCAGCAATCCACTTGGTATTGCCAAAGATACCACACACTAGGTATATGCAAGAGTCCGTGATATTCTCGGTCATTATTGCACCGGTCCTAAGTACCGACATATGTTCTCACACCTTCAATGGCCGACATCACACCTGGGCTTCTGGTTGCAAAATACGCATTTGTCCGGATTTGTGTATGTCGATCGAATTTCACGGTGCCAAAGCTTCAAATCCAAACCTAGAAGCCTGTTGTCTTCGGAGGATTCCAGCCAGCCAACAACCGCCATAACTAGTGGATCCGGTCTGTGGGTGTCATTGCAAAATAGACAGTTTATGATATCCGGAAAGTAGCCGGATATTTGCCGATAGTTGCCGCAATTTGGTCAATCGGGAACGAAGTATAGCAGCAAGGTGATTTCGTAGCTGCAACAGAAAATTTATGCAGTGTGTGTTCATTTCCAGGATAATTTAATCGCTTAGTCTATTGCCATTATTTGACTTGCTATAAACAAATTTTTTATTATTATGGTTACATTGACGAGCAAATCAAATATTGACGTCTAACCTCAAATGGTGTACAACATTTACCTTACAATTTTGGGTTCTACTACCTGCAAACGTCAATACCAAAAGCCAAAAAATCATGAAACCGCACTGTTGCCACACCCACCGGTTTGGTCGGCGGCCCGGTTTGGAATTAGCAATTTTCCCTTTGTATAATTAATTCCAGACGATAATTAAATTGCAATCAACGTGCGTGTGATTTCTATCACGTTCCATCACGTCCAGACACGGCTTTGGGAGAAACCGATAGAAAGGAGTCCATCCCTTCCTCCTTCTTTCAATACCTATCTATCGATTCGTACGTGTTCCCGAAATTGATTGAAAACAGGGTGAGGAGCCGTGCTTTCGGTGAAATAGTCTTTTTTCTGATGGTATTTTACAGTCTCGTGATAATTAATTGTCTGAAGTTCGTATGAAATTAATGTCGCATCATAATCCTAAAAATTCGATCATTTTTTCTAACATTATGGTTTGGCGTCAATTAGATAAATAACTTATAGTAATAACTAGCAATATTATGATGCAAAGTGGTTTGAGAAGAATTTAAAGTTCAAGGTAAAAGTTGCAGGTTTAAAAACCCCTTTTTAAATTAACGTACCACGGTGTGTTTACATTCACTTTTGCCAACAAAAATGTTGATTTTTGTAAATTTAAGATCGACAATGCATTTTTTGGAAAAATATCAAATTTATCAGAGTTTTAGACTAATAAACTAATAAATTAAATTTTTAACAAAGAATTTAAGAGATAATTAAAATAATATAGTGGATTGAATTCCGTAGATAATAAGACTATTTGGCATTCGCAGTATTGTTTTTTGAATAAAACGGAAGAATCACAGAGTACAGCAGGGTTGCAAAAATTGTTAGAAAATGATCAAAATAAAAAGGTTAAAGGAAACTCCAGGCTTATTGTGATAGCGATTTGCATTGAATCTGAAGTGCAAATGGAATTTTGAGACCTTTAAATCAGGAGAAGTATAAAAACTAATTTCTCATCAAAAACGGTTGTTTTTAACGGACCGTTTAGTTTTGAATATGGATTTTCTTAGTTTTTTTAAGTTTAAATTAAGACAAACGTTTCTACTCCAGATCGCTATCACGATAAGCGTTATCACAAAAAAGTTTAAGCGGTTCCTAGTCCCTCCAGTGTTGCCACAATCAGGAAATCTACAGACAATGGATTGAAATGGATTCTTATGTGGATTAGAATTGTCTTCTTTTTTTTTTTTGCCAAGTAAATAGCCGCTAATTCAGCGATATACACTGAGCACGGAGACTGAAGACAGTAAGATATGCTGGAAGATTCGTTGAACACTCCAAATCCGGTGTTATCATCTATAAGGGAACCATCAGTAAAGTACATTTTATCAGCAATGACGTGTCCATACTTTGCATTCAAAATCCTAGGAACAATATAACAACGATGGTGTTCCGGAATTCCACGAATTTCATGCTGTAAGGACAAATCAAACTGGACAGAAGAGATGTCGTAGTCAGGGTGAAAAACACGAATGGGAGTGTACGATGAAGGATTAACCTGCATAGACATGAATTCATGATATATGGTCATATATCTTGTTTGAAGGTTTTGCTCAAGTAGCTGCTCGAAATTAGCAATCACCAATGGGTTCATGACCTCACACCTGATGAGGAACCGGAGAGATAATGAAGAAAACCGATCTCTCAGTGGGAGTACACCTGCTAAAACCTCGAGACTCATGGTATGAGTAGAGGGCATACAGCCCAACGCGATGCGTAGACAGCAATATTGGATCCGCTCGAGTTTGATGAGGTGTGTTTTGGCAGCTGATTGAAAACAAAAACTACCGTATTCCATCACTGAGAGAATGGTTGTTCGATATAACTGGATAAGATCTTCTGGATGGGCTCCCCACCAGGTGCCGGTAATCGAACGAAGAAAATTAATCCTTTGCTGGCATTTTTTCTTCAGATACTCAACATGAGCTCTCCAGGTACACTTGGAATCAAACCAAACCCCAAGATACTTAAAGCACCTCGATTGAGTGATCGTTCTGCCTAGGAGTTGAAGCTTAGGTTGAGCAGGTCTACGTTTCTTAGAGAAAACAACCATCTCCGTTTTCTGAGGGGAAAACTCAATCCCGAGCCCCAAAACCCAGGAAGACAATCTTTTTTTTTTATTAGTTGATCACCCAGGTGGTAAATCCTTTTTACGGATTGCATTCCAAGGCACGGCGAGCGACCGAGTCCCCCCAGTATGCTACTCTGGGTCCATGGGTGCAATTGGACGACTCATGATACTATGTACCCCTACGCCATAAAGTCCACCTGGGGCCTCTGGCCATAATTCCCATCCGGACCTGCAACGAAGGCTGTACCCAAGATGGGAGACCAAGTCCGCGCTTAAGCGCTCCACGGCAAACTCCAGTTCGAGTCAAACTCCAGCATATATACCCTGCCTCTTGTTACGATTCAAGACTAAGGACCTCGCCTCTAACGACTTGAGATCCGGCCTTTACTCGCAAATCGAGACTAGCTTGGTTCCCACGAAAAACGTGCGCTCCGCCTCTATTCGAGACCACTGCAAGAGACCAATGACCTCGCCTCTAACGACTTGAGGTCTTGGCTCCGCCTGGCTTGGCTCGAGGCCCTCTCCTCTTTGCCCGTCCGTGTGCCGAATCGAGAGCAGCTTATCCTAGACACGCGCCTGTCACAGCACACGTCCGGGACTTTACGAAAGACTACTCGGATGATTCCCGGCGAAGAATTCATCCTACACCGACACAGATGACTCACCCGGCGACGACGTGAAATCACCCTACCCGAGAGTATTTCGCGGCGTAAATACTCTTCCCCCTACGAGTTCGACTACGAAGAAGGTCAAGTCTTATCCCTACATCTTACATTAGACAATCTTTTTTTTTTATTAGTTGATCACCCAGGTGGTAAATCCTTTTTACGGATTGCATTCCAAGGCACGGCGAGCCACCGCGTCCCCCCAGTTTGCTACTCTGGGTCCATGGGTGCAATTGGACGACTCATGATACTATGTACCCCTACGCCATAAAATCCACCTGGGGCCTCTGGCCATAATTCCCATCCGGACCTAGCAACGAAGGCTTTACCCATGATGGGAGACCATACTCGCGCAATGCGCTCCACGGCAAATACTCGTTTTATTCGTACTACACCAGCAATTTACGTCCACTCTTTGTCACGATTCACGACTTACGGGTTGGCAGTCCGTTAGCCGCTACTCGTGACTCGAGTCCCACATGCGGCCTCTCGTCGCAATTCGTGACGTCATGACCCGCCCCTCCTCACGACTCGAGACCCTCTCACATTCGGTCTCTTGTCACGATTTGAGCCGTCTTGGCCCGTCTCTCCTCGTGGTTCAAGACCTCCTCACATTCCTCCTCTTGACACGAATTGAGGCGTCTATACCCACCTCTCCTCGTGTCTCGAGAGCCCTCGATCGTTCCGTCTCTTGACCCAATTCGAGACGAGAACAACTCGCCTCTCCTCGGGTCTGGAGATAACCACACATATCCTTTTTCTCCATCTCGACTCTTCGAGACCCAACCTGAGGCCCATCCACTGGGCGCCACATGTCACGGCACAAGGCCCCTCTGTCTGTCGTGAGTCAATCGTATCCGCGAATTGGGGCTAGGAACCTCCCCAAAAGGCAGATCGATCGAAACTCGCCAAACATTTGGTCGTCCCGCATATCGGGGTCGCGACTACCCGATACACGTTACGACCCCTCCCTCTTGCACAGACCTTTACAATCTGTCTAATGTATCTTGTAAAGGTCTGTGCAGATGAGACTCTGTAGGTCCTGTTACAGATACAACGCCATCATCTGCAAATTGTCTTAGAGTGCAACCTTCAAAGAGACAACTGTGTATGTCACTTACGTAGAAATTATACAATAGAGGGCTCAAACATGAACCTTGGGGTAGGCCCATGTAAGAAGTCCTTCTTATTGTAATATCTCCTTGAGCAAAATTCAGATGCTTCTCACAAAGTAAACTGTATAAGATGTTGTTCAAAAGCGGTGGCAGACCTCGGGAGTGCAATTTTTCTGACAAAACCTCAATTGAGACAGCATCAAAAGCTCCCTTTATGTCCAGAAACACTGAAGCCATTTGCTCACGTTTTGCGTACGCCATTTGTATCTCTGAAGAGAGCAAGGCAAGACAATCGTTTGTCCCTTTGCCCCTGCGGAACCCAAATTGAGTATCTGAAAGGAGGCCATTAGTTTCAAACCATTTATCGAGGCGCAACAAGATCATTTTCTCCATCAATTTCCGTATGCAAGACAACATCGCTATTGGGCGGTACGAATTCGGATCGGACGCGGGTTTTCCAGGTTTTTGTATAGCTATGACTTTTACTTGCCTCCAATCTTCTGGAATAATGTTATGCTCCAGAAATTGATTAAATAAATTCAACAAGCGAAATTTGGCGGCATCTGGGAGGTTTTTCAACAAGTTGAATTTAATTTTATCAATTCCCGGAGCTGAATTATTACAAGAGAGAAGGGCAATTGAAAATTCTACCATCGAGAAGATGGAATCAAGATTGCACCTAACTGATGGCACTTCTCGGATAATCTGTTGCACAGGAGTGGAATCGGGGCAGACTTTTCGTGCGAAATTAAAAATCCATCTGTTCGAATGTTCTTCACTTTCATTCGTTGAGGATCTATTGCGCATACTTCGTGCCATTCTCCACAAGGTACTCAACGACGTTTCCCGTGACAGTCCACCCACAAAATTACGCCAATACGCTCGTTTTTTTCCTTTGATCAGCTTTTTGAATTGATTTTCAAGCGTGGAATAAGCGTGAAAAGAGTCGAGGGTTCCATGTTTCCGAAATACTTTGAATGCATAAGATTTGTTCTTGTACAGCTCGGAGCACTGCTTGTCCCACCATGGGTTAGGAGGCCTTCGACGGATGGATGAGTCTGGAATGGGTTTTGTTTGAGCGTGGACCGCACTATCGTAAATAACATGGGAAAGGAAGTTATACTCCTCCAGAGGGGGTAAAACATGTACAGAATTGATCGCTGTGATGATTTCGTCCGCATAAATCCTCCAGTCGATGTGTCTTGTAAGGTCATAAGCCATCCTTATTGGGATAGCGGAACCGACCCTATTGGTGATTGCAATTTGAATAGGCAAATGATCACTACCATTGGGATCATGAATCACCTTCCACTGGCAATCTAATGATAGTGAATTTGAGCAGAGTGAGAGGTCAATTGCACTTTGTCTAGCAGGAGGTTTAGGTATTCGTGTTTTTTCGCCCGTGTTCAAAACGGTTAAATTAAAACTGTTGCAAATATCATAAATAAGAGGCGAACGATTATCGTCAATTTGTTCCCCCCAGACAGTTCCATGAGAGTTGAAGTCACCCAGGATCAACCTTGGCTCAGGGAGCACTGAGCAAAGGTCCTCTAGGTGCTTGCAACTCACAGAAACTCTCTGAGGCCAGTACAAACTGACAACACTTAAGTCCCTTCCCCTTACGTTAATATGACATGCAACAGCTTCAATCCCACCACAAGATGGAAGTTGGATTCTATAAAATGAGTGGCACTTTTTGATCCCCAAAAGTACTCCACCATATCCGTCGCTGCGATCTAAACGAACAATGTTAAAATCGTGGAATGAGATATTAGAGTCTGAAGAGAGCCATGTTTCGGACAATGCAAAGATATCGCAATTAGTTTCGTGAAGAAGAAAGTTGAACGGATCCAATTTTGGAATTAGACTACGACAATTCCACTGTAAAACAGTGATATCTCCGACCTCTCGGCTTAAATTAGCCATCGATAGAGATAAACATTGAAAGGAGGGGCCAAGTTTGCATGATCTGCTGAAAAAGTGTCTTTACGATGGGAAGAATTGCAGAAACAACACTTCTAATAGAGTCAGAGATATTGAAAATAGAAAAAAATCCATTCACAATATCTGAAAATTTAAAAAGTCCTGTTTGTGCTGTTGATGCTGATGGTAGTACGTTAGGATTGGAGGCTTTCGATGTACCGGCGATAGCAGGGTCGTTAGGACGGAAACTCACCCCGCGTAGTCCAGGCGGGAGTTGTATATCCTTTTCAGCTGTTGCAGATTTTTTCTCGAGGTTGAAGGAGGGGTTCACTGGTGAAACTTTTCTACAGATTTTCGGAGCAGACACTTTTTTGCGCTTTCTAGAGTTTTCCAACATGACGAATGTCCTTCCTTCGCCAGCTGAGTCCGAATCTTCATCATCAACTGGCAACACATTAAAAACGTTCTCAGATTGAATTTGGGTCGGGGGAGAGGCGCTCTTTAAGATGGCGGCGTATGATCGTTTTGATCGTTCTATCAAAGAGCGCCTCTGCTTATCCCAGCGGCTCTTAAATGCCCCGCACACTGCAATATCATGCGGAGAACCTCCGCAATATACGCATTTTTGATCTGTTGCTGAGCACAATCCTGCTGCATGGGTTTCTCCGCAACGTGAACAACGAGGCCTATTACAGCAGTGTGATGTGGTGTGCCCGATTTTTTGGCAATTTTCGCAGTTCATAGGCCGAGGCACAAAGAGCCGCACGGGAAGCCTCCATATTCCATCAATAAGAACGTAGTTTGGGAGAGCTGTACCCACAAAAGTAACGCGAAACGAGGCTGACGGTGAGAACACTTTTTTACCGTTTACAACGGTAGCGGTCATAAGTTGTCGACAGTCAACAATATTGATAGAAGTTCCATCAAGATTCTTGAACTTACCGACACCATTGCTGATAATGTAATCAGCCGTCAGACTCGTCTCGGTTATAACGCCCTCGATTTCTACGTTCTTAGATGGAATATAACACTCGTACTCTAGCGTGAAATGCTCGCTAACAGCAATTTCGTTAGCGGCCTTGAGGTTATTCACAACAACTCTCAACTTGTTCGGTCTCACCTTCACTATGTGGGATACGGAAGTCCACCTGGCCAGATCTTTCGTAATCTGAACCACATTGAGAGCTTTACCTCTTGGCTTGGGCCGGAGAAAAACAACCCACGGTCCGGAAAATGATGTGTTGTCAGTATAAACCCTGATGCGAGGTGTCGTTGGAGCAGGTTGAGACTCCATGTGTTCGTTTTCGGCACTTTTGTCAGCACCGAATGAATCACCTGAAGCCTCACCTGTGTCCAACTTCTCCTCCTCACCCATTTTTAATTACGAAAGCAATAGTACTTTCGTAATTAAAAATGAGTAGAGATCTTATATGTACAAAATGGAAAATATAGTAGAAATACGGAGAAGTAGGCGATGTTTTCTGCCAATCGCACGCGTTTTTCTCTCCGTCCGCGAAAATTTTATAAAACTTTAATTTTCAACGTTTTATCTATATATATAAAAATGAATGTTTGTCTGTCTGTCTGTTCCCTATAGACTCGGAAACTACTGAACCGATCATCGTCAAAACTGGCATCTGAGGGTTTTTGAGGCCGGGGATGGTTTCTGTAATAGTCAAAACTCCATCCGACTTAAGGAAGGAGAGGCTTCCATACAAAATTTGTAGTTTTTCGAAACAAATTAAAGTCATGACATCCATTTTCTTGAGATTTTTTTTTCCTTTGGGCGGTTTGTTTTTCGTCTCTATGGTCGAGGCGTCGCAAAAGGAAAGTAACCCAGGCATAGCATACTGATCAGTAGGAATATTTTGGCGCGTATTTCTCAACCTGGGGTTTGTTTTTCGTCTCCATGGGCGAGCAAACGTCGACGCAAGAGGATAGTAACCAAAGCACACTGTTCATTGATTGCTGGAAAATTTAACAATAAGGCGCCTGTTTCTCAAACACGTGGGGCGATATGCAACCTAGATGTGTTTTTTTCTTGCTTATTTAATTTGTACACAGCACGTGGTAATAAATGACGCCTAGATGTGACACGGATTGGTATTTTATCAATCAAATCAAAACCAATTGAAAGATTTGCAAAAATACTTCCAAATTTAGTTCGTGTTAATGTAGGTAGCAGTCGACTTTTCATTCAAGGAACATTAGAACATGTTCAAACGTTCAACTTTTTCTGTTAAAAAAAATTAAAAATTATGTTTTCTTCTAGAAATTGTTACTTCGGCCCAAATACACAACTGAAAACGATTTTCGAAATGAAAATGGGAGCTTTTTATTTTAAATAATTCTGTAAAAACCATCGTACTTTTTGCTTACATACCAATTCAAGTACGTACTTAACATGAAAAAGTGTTTTTGTGTTACATGGCTGCATAAAGGAGACCTTTGATCCGCTTCGCGAGACTTTAGAACTGATATTCAACTGGACGCAAAATTTTTAAGAGAAATTTTTAGTTTACCCTTAAAATGATAAAAACAATATTCCCTTCTGTCAACTTACACGGTGGGGCAAGGGCAAACGTCGAACTTTTAAGAAATTCATCTTCAAAATGATTCAATATGTTGGAAAGACAAGAAAGGGTATTCCGAATGTTGAAACTGCAGGGGATATTGAAAATTCTTAAATGTCTTTGTAAATGAAGGTCATTCCCTTTGAACAGCATTCGTTAAAAGTGGAGTAACAAACATAAATTTATATTGCAGGAATACTGCAGATATATCAGTGAAACTTGATAGAACAAAAACAGGAATTCGTATTAAATCCATTTTAAAGCCATTACTCTGACGCATCTGAAAATAAGCTTTGCATTGACACTTGCCCCAATATACGGGACAAATGTAAACTTAGCCTACATTTGACTTTCAAAGAGAAAATAAAAAAACGCTGAGAACTTATTTAGTGATGCAACTGATATTTTTTTAAATATTTATATGTTTACCGTAGTAAATTTATTTAAAAAAAAAGAAATTTGCACTGTATTTAATACATAACTTATTTAATATATTTTTGATTACCATGATAAGTGTTGTTTGGGTATCGAGCCGGTTAAATTTGCCTACCTTCTTCAAGCAGTGGGGGACAAAATTGAAAAAGATGGGAGAGCTCCCATGTAAATTTAAGATAAAGAGCTTTTCAAAGAATGGACCATATTTAAAAAGGTTTTTTTTGGTACAAAGTACAAATTTCAGATCTTGAAAAACGAGTTTAGAGATCAGAATATAATATATCATCTTTGAATTGCTATTCAGAACTGCAGCTGCAGCTCTCATTTCAAAGTTGTTGGTTCTGAAGTATGATGAGGTTTGATTTGAAACAGTGCTCTCTAAAATCTAAATTTTTACAAAACATTTATTTCCGGAAGGTGTAGCAAAGCACAACGGGTCAGCTAGTAGATTAATAAATATCAAAAAGTGTTCAAATGTAATGAATGAGATAAAGTTTAAAAGGGTGCACTGGATGTTCCGCAAATTCCCCGTGAAATAAGTTAAATTTTTGAAGTTGTTCAGCGGGTGGCTGCGTAAGCGACGTGATAAAATAGTTTTGTTCGGCCTGGCTATATCTCTTTGGGTTTTTAAAGAGTGTTTAAGGAAATGATTGTCCAGAAAAGTTACATGAAGATATTCAGTCGCTCGAAAAAAAATCGATTAAGTGCGATAAATAAGCTTTAAGAAAAATGTGTGCGATCTCTCGGTCTTACTCGCAAACAGCTGCGTTTTCGTCTA
>NC_073693.1:316570828-316597698 GCF_029784155.1 Uranotaenia lowii
TTCCTTCTACTAATATTTTCCATTTCTCTTTTTTATTTCAAGAGCGAGTAAAGGCGCTTTATCCTTGGTCGATGACCAGATATGATTGTAACACTGAAATCCAAAACAGAAAAAATAAGTTAAGAATTCTTCAAAATGTTTGTTTCATAAAGTATTGTGATTTCTATGTACTAAATAAATCATTTCCAGCCCCTCTAGAATGGTCCTGGTGATTGGCGAAGTTTCCTTAAATTACACATGGTTTTCTTCATCAAGGAGCATTTTTCTTAGCATGCTTCCAACGATAATGTCCATTTGAAACGTATGGTACTGGTGGTCCACGTTTCTTCCTGTTCCTGTGTTCCGGATGTCTTTGCGTTCTCTGCTCCATGGTAGGCCCAACCACATTATGTTTTCGATAATTTTAATGTTTTTATGTTAAGAATAATCAAAAACATGATTAAAGACAAGAAGAATATTTACACACTTGTATTATTCTTTGGGACTCAGACATAAGTTCTGGCTGTGGAAGTACGATTAGTGATTAGTGATTAGTGAATGGAAAATATAGTAGAAATACGAAAAGGAGAGAATAAATGAAAATAAGATAAGAAAAATAAAAGAAAACAAAGTACAATATTTGTACAGATAAACTTTTTTTTTTAACCCACTGTCTTCAGTCCTTGGATTCCAAAAGGTGTGCTGGATGAGGCTGCCTCTATCGATAAATGCTTCGCCTTTGTTGTCGAAACAATAGCACGCCAATGGATACCGGCTTGGGGTGATCGATAACAGCTGGCTGATAAGTGGTCCTCCCGTCCAATTGGTGGTTTCCTTCGTCGTCCAAAAAAAATGTGGGGCCACCTTTTAGGTGGCTGGAACTCTGCACTGGTGCCACAAAAGGCAAAACCCAGCTTCGTCATCGAAAAAACTACTTGTCACAGAAAAAAAACGATGACCTTCAACCACTGTTGCACACTTTGCTTGGAATTTTGAGCACCAAAATCAATCGCGACTGTTCGAGCCGAGTGCTTGAATCCGAATGAGAATTGTCTTCTATAATTTTAATAATTTCAGATAATTTAACCTTCTCAGACTTCTGACAGAATTTGCCAGCCAAAATTGAAATTTTGGGATAAGAAGATATTTTTAAAGCATTTTTACGTTTACAGCTCTGTTACTAGTTAAAAAAAAATTCAAAGCTTTTGCTGACATTTATGAGTTATCAGTTCAATTTAAAGGTATTGAAAGTTAAAATTAAGATAATGTGCACCTCTGAAATTATAAAACACTAAACATATACACTGCCGGCCAAAAGTTTGGGATCACCCACTAAAAACATGCAAATTTTGATCGTTCATATCTCAGCCGTCTTAGGACATATTGAAAATCTTCTGATCTCATTTGAAAGATAATGAGCAATAGCTATCTCGGAGGTATTTTGCCCAAATATAATGTTTTAGTTTTGAACTTAAAACTTAACCTAAAGTTATAACATTTTCAAAAAATCGCACTCAATATTCAAAGCCGATCATCTCGGGATAGGGTGGACCAAATCTCAAAATTTGAGTGGCATTAGAATTCCCGTTCTTTACTTCTCAAAACACAATCAAAAATTTTTTTGAAAAAATTCAAAAACGTATTTTTAATTAATAAAATAGACACTTGAGTTGTCGTCCAAAAGTTTGGGATCATCTCTTTGTATGGTGAATTTGGGATCATTCTTATAAAAACATGCAAATTTATTTTATTCATATCTTTCTCATCTAACATCGTATTGCAGATCTGAAAGGTTCATTTGGAAGCTAAGGAATTGTTGTTTTTTAATAAATTCATTCAAAAATTATATTTTGAAGTGATAACCATAAAAAAATCACCTGAAATTTATTGTTTTTTTGAAAGTTCCCAGATTTTTTTTATAGTTTTCACCTTAAAATATAATTTTTGAATGAATTTATTAAAAAACAACAATTCCTAAGCTTCCAAATGAACCCTTCAGATCTGCAATACGATATTAGATGAGAAAGATATGAATAAAATAAATTTGCATGTTTTTATAAGAATGATCCCAAACTCACCATACAAAGAGGTGATCCCAAACTTTTGGACGACAACTCAAGTGTCTATTTTATTAATTAAAAATACGTTTTTGAATTTTTTCAAAAAATTTTTTGATTGTGTTTTGAGAAGTAAAGAACAGGAATTCTAATGCCACTCAAATTTTGAGATTTGGTCCACCCTATCCCGAGATGATCGGCTTTGAATATTGAGTGCGATTTTTTGAAAATGTTATAACTTTAGGTTAAGTTTTAAGTTCAAAACTAAAACATTATATTTGGGCAAAATACCTCCGAGATAGCTATTGCTCATTATCTTTCAAATGAGATCAGAAGATTTTCAATATGTCCTAAGACGGCCGAGATATGAACGATCAAAATTTGCATGTTTTTTAGTGGGTGATCCCAAACTTTTGGCCGGCAGTGTATTTATTATTTGAAGAATTCAAATGGAAAATTATCAAAAAAAAAATTCTGTTTGGGGGGTCACCGACAAAATATTTTATTATTTGAAGAAAATGAACCGGAAAAAGCTCTACTTTCTGCCCAAGCAAAAATTAGCGTCACTGTATTTTTTTTCTTTAAGTCCTTCTACGAAACACACCGTGGTACAGTAATAGCAACAGATTTTAAAGTGAGTCGGAAGTAGTGGGAATCAATTTTAATCACTTTTTCCATGACTACATGATTGAAGACATTTGCACAACAGTGTGTGGTTATGTCGCACTATTTGTATGCTGTGTTTGACTAACCCTCATTTACCCCTATTTTTAAAAACCGTTTGAGTTCTTAGAGTTCCAATTTGATACTCATTACTAAAACCACTCGTATTAAACTGTTTCTCAATCAAAAATACTTGAATTTTTTGCAACCTGGTAGAGTAATTTAAATCATTGGAAGAATGTCTATGTCTTCTTTACATTACATGTAAAAAATTTGCAAAATATAAAGCTTTAAATAAATTGTTAATGTCTACAAATCTGTAGTATATAATTCGACTTTCTTTTTAAAAAGCCAAAAAATCTTGCCATGGACACTTGGACCGTCACCAGTGAAACAAGAACAATGATTTTAGCCTGTTTTTTTTTGTTTGTTTTTTTTTTGGCATCCTAAATTTAAAACTATGAGTCTTATTGATTCTTTAAGTGAAGTCATTATGATTTGCAAAAAAGTTCACAGACCACTGTGCTAGTGGTGGTTTGCGCTGAGTTGTGAATGTTTAGAAAATATATCACATTTTTATTTTTCATATTTCTGTAAAGTATTGTAGCGCTTATATTATAACATCAGTACAAAATGTATGAAATTTTACTAACTGGTGAATATCAATTTATTACAGAAATCTCGTATTGATTAACCTACTTAAAAACTAGTGCTAAGTTGAATTTAAGTGCAAGGAAATCTGAGAAAATTAAAATTGTCAAAAAGTTCGAAAAAAAGACAACCTTTGAAAATTTGTCGAAATTGGGTGTTTCGTGTTTTGAAAATCTAAAAATGCAGAAATGTGCCAAATAACGTCACCTGTTTAATTCATTTTTCAAAATGGTGTAAATTAAACAATTTTGACGATGCCTCGATTGAAAATACGGCTTTTTCATCACTTTTTATGTTTTTTTGAGGTTATGATCTTTAAACAAATCCAAAATACATTTTTATTTGGATGGATTTTCACTTTTTAAAGTCATTCATCCCTCCAAAATACATATCCGTATGAGCAACGTATAGCTTTTTACTTCAGCCTCCAAGCCTGTGCATGCACTCCATTAATACAAACTAATTTGCGTTTTCTTACGATTGTACAAAAAGAGTAAAAAAAGTATTAAAAGTTATTTTTATAATTTATTTTATATTTAATAAGTAACCTTCGAAATCAAAATACATTGACACCCAGTGATGCTAAACATCCAGATTGATCTTCCAGACTTTTTGGACTTTCATCAGACATATTTAAGGTTTCAAGACTTCCAGAATTTTGGGTATGGACATAAATTGCTCTATAAAATGTTTAAAATCCAAAATTTTCATGGTATAGGAAATGATATGTAGGAAATGATATAAAAAGTTTTTGAAAGATATTCGTTATGCGGAACGCTGCGAAAATAAATATGAAACAGGGAGTTTATCATAGCACGGATAGATCCAGAGATTGATAATGGCAGCACCATATGATTATATGAATGAGAAGTAATCGTTCTACAAAATTGATATTTCGTGACCAAATAAAGGGTCAAGACGTATAGAGTTCGCTATCCAAATTTTTCCAGAATTTTTTCTAAATCTTCCAGACTTTTTATGAAAATAAACAGTCGGCATCTCTGTTTCCACCCAGTAATTTAATATTTTTGCCTTTATCATCACTGTATCTCTTTTTGATTCATTGGGACTGTTACGGACTGGAATAGGACACACTTATGATACAGATTTTATTGTGGCATAGCTGCTTTCACCACACAACGTACAGAAAATAACAAATATATCTTCCTTGCTGTCAGTGTTGCCACATTTAAATCTTTACTTTCATTGGAAAAACAAATAGTTTAAAATTTGCACTCATAACACGGAGAAAAGAGACGACTTCAAAGGGAAAAAGGCGACCAACTATGAATAAAATAGATTCAACTAAAAGCTGCTTTCTGAACATACAAACTCAACTATGAATAAAATGGATTCAACTATAATAGTTTTATTGATTCAACTGTAGATATGATAGATTCAGCTACAACTGAATGATTGATTTTAGACATTCAACTATAAATACATTTGATTCAAATACAAGCTGCTTATTGACTTAACGCAATCAACAATGAATATGATAGATTCAAATGTAATGAATAAGCTGCTTCAATTGTTAACATGATAAATTCAACTTCAACTGAATAATTGTATGCATTCAATAAGTACATATGATTGGTTGAACCGGTGATCAAAGAAACCACATTCGTTGACCGCAGTAAGCTCTGAATGAGAAAAAAATAAATTTCTTCCTCACGTGTTTCGAAAGACGATGAAATAGAATTTTGTTAGCCTAGACGACTTCACATTAACAGTAAATAAATTTTTTGGTTTCTTCATTCCCTCCATACTCATTCAATCCACAAAGTCGTGACAGTAAAAAACGACTCAATCAGTTCGATTGGATTTTTCATGATCGGATGTTATTACCTATCTGCCTGACTGCTGAAATAATTTTCTTCCGGATTTCAAGCAAAAGCGTTTGGACGTTTGCGAAACAAACTCAACGGGACTACCCTTTCGCTGCATCGTTAGGTGTTTCCAAATGATAAAACTTCTAGAAGAAAAAATTTTGAAATTTTTTTAGTAGTTTCATAATAGACAATGACCTGGAGGAAAAATAATGGCAAGCCCTGTAATGCATTGTTTGTAGGGGATAATTAACCCATAGGCATAAGAATCCCAGATAAAATTGTGTTGTTGCAATTTCAACAGAATCATGATCTCCGAATTTAGATGACTAATTTTTACAAAAGCTCACATTCACGGGTAAGAAATTTGAGCTACTTTTTTTCGACAGTCATTCACTGATTGCTTTTTTGACCGATTCGCCCCATTGGCTGGAAGCGTGAAATGTAGACATTGAATGAAACATAACTTCACCTTCATCCAAGTATGTTTACAGTTTTGAGATAAGATAAATTCAACTACAATTCTATAACTGAGTTTATGCATTTATCTATAAGTATATTCAACTATACATTTCTGGTTGACTACTCACATACAACTATAAATATTATAGATTCCATTGTTGAGGTATAATTCTCGCGTGGGTTTTCATTTCATCGTATGAAACAAAATATAAGCAATCAGTTTTATTACGCATATCAAAACAAAAACTTTTATAAACTAGCCACAACCTTTTTCCATTTAGAATATGAATAGTCTAGACAACATATTCTTTAAGTAAACTACAAATTTCAAAATGGTTTTGATAACTGTGGCAGCAGTTTTCTGTGCATTCTTCCATACGACATAACAGAAGCTCACGCGAGAATTGGTTCAACAGTAAATATAGGTAAGTGGGAGCTTTCTGATCTTAACCTTTTTAGGACAACCACAAGTTAAAAGAAATAGATAAGATAAATTCAACTAAAAATGTATAATTGATCCTAGGTATTGAACGATAAATAAAGTAAATTCAACTTTAATTTTATAATTGACTGTGTGATACTGGAATAAATACCTACAGATCCAAACACTCATGTATTTACAAAAGTGCAATTGGAGTGACTTCAGCTGAAATGATATTGTTGAATAGCATTCATTTGCGTGTTTGAAAAAACTTGTGAAAAAAGCTTTCCTCTCTCTATGTCAATTTATGCAAGATGCGGCAGCAAATCAATTCCAATCAAAGGAGGAAACAGTACGAAGGGAAAATGCGAAAAAAAACAACGTAAAACATATAATTGAACGTCAATTATAATTTTAGTTAAAACAACCATAGCACTATAGTTGAATCTATAATATAACTAGTTGAATGCCCAAAATCAATCAGTATATTAAAGTTGAATTTTTTATTTTTATAATTGAATCGATCATTCAACTGTAATTAAACCTATCATATTTATAGTTGAATATTTATAACTAATCACACAAATTTAGTTGAATATTTAATAAATATAGTTTGTCGAGAATCAATCACCAATATGATAAAATACAGGTAGAATATTGTTGAAGGGACTACATTTTTTCTCCTTGAAATGACTTCCTTTATATATCTGATATCGGCCTTTTCTTGATAATAGGTCCAATTGGTTTGGTTTCTATTTTCCTAGTTTATAGTGGTTCATTTTTTAAATGATGAAACCAAAATAAATCTGAACCAAATCCTTAAAATCTGTCTTCTGTGCAAACAGAATTTGTATCAAAAACAGCAAAAATTTGAAATTTTTTTTGGCTTAATATGTACATGTGGCAACCATACCCACTGGACAGCTGCAAGCTTTGTATGAAAATTTCAAATTCTTAAATTTGTTCACCTTCCATCATTTTGTGTTGTTGTTATTGCTGCCAAAAAAGGCAATACAATTTTCAAAAATAATTTTTCATGAAATTATCAAAACCTCTGGCAAGCTAAATCTGCCATTTTGAAATCGTTTTCAAAGGATTCAGATTTTTTATTTTGCAATGGTTATCTTTTTTTCATGAAATGCTTAGATACTTGTCTTGTTAGCAAAAAGTGAAGCTTAAGAATATTCAAAACCCAAAATCAAAGACCAACTTCATTTAGAACTTATTTGATTTTTCTGGATGATTTAATGTACAAAAATTTCTTCTCCTTCTTTGATTGATCCGTGTCAATAGTATATTAACTGCAAAAGATGAACTTAATAAATAAACACGTGCAGAAAATTCTACCAATACTTTAACCATTTTCTAGGAAAAGTATGCTCCAAAACTGGAACACGTTGCAGCCTTCTCGGGGTGCAATTCGGTAAACCTTCAAAGCACGTGTCGGCAACAGTTCGACCTAAAAATGGCACGATGTTGATGTTGGTATGCATACCCAGACCATTCCACCAAAAACCCGGATCCTGATCCCGTTCCTGATGAAAATCTCCGCCAAAGCTACCCGGGCATGGTCAGGAATCAGGATTTTCGGCTCACCCTTGTCGGGCACAAGTAAGAGGGCCTGAGTTGTTGGCGACCACCGAAACAAGTAATTTATGTATCAAGCAACTATATGGTATGCAAAATTAGCACTTGTGATCCCGGCAATCCGATTAAGTGTCAAGCCCAGTGTAATGCAGTTTTGTCGAAACAAAGGCTTATTTTCACAAACTGTTGGCTACTGGAAAATTCGTATATTACACCTTCGTTCGTCCGTTTCGTTTGGATTTGGATCCCGGCTCCAGATGAATCCGCCAGATTTTGGACACGGGATGTTCCGGGAACGTTATCGGTCGTCAGCCAGAGGACCCAGTCCCCTGGATTGAGAAGAAAAGTGCTTTCGCGCCGGCCTGACGCTGCCATTCTGTGGTTGACCGAGTGATTATGGATAGTTGTTGTGGGAAATCTGTCAGCTGAAATCCGAGGCACGTTCCGATGGCGTTAATTTTATCAATCGTTCAACACTTGTACGCAGTCCAACGGTGCAGGTTTTTTTGTCATATTAAATGAGAGTGACGTAGAAACCTTTAATGCTTGTTTCAACTTTAAAAGCATTTCGCGATAATATATTCTTGAGCAGTAAACTGATGATTAATAAAATAAGAAATTGATAACCACATAAAAATTGGAAACGGCATACGGCACATTAAGATAAATGATATCCTTAAACAAAATGAACATTTTAGAAAATCTCAGGAGGTCATTCAGTTATTTGGCGGACTGGTAAACTAAGCCAGATCCGTAGCTCCGGGCTCATACAAATCACCCCTATTTTAAACAGATTGTCTCCGATTTGTTTCAATTTGAAATCAGGTTATTTATTCCAGTCCCTCCTCCAGGTCTACCAGAATTTTCTTAACGGTGTACAGGATACAGATCCCGTTCCACTTCTTCATCTCCCTTCCATTTGGTTTTGTCCATCCTAGGTTTGGCTCTAACAAGTCAAAGACAGATTGACTTCAATGACCATCGATGTACCAAGCAGTATTTTCGGTATGATGGCTGAGGAAGATCTCATGCCCTCGAGGGCGTTTATCTCGACCTTTCCGGTGCTGAGGTTCATACAAAATAAGCAACTTTGCATTAGGCAGTCGAAAGCTGGGCCTCTGTCAAATTCAGAAGCTTAAAGAAATGCACTTTTTGGTATTTTATCGTTGAAGTTGAACTCGTGACTTCAAGTTGAACTCATGAATATCAAGCGAGTTGTAAGGTTAGCTTGATTGTGTTCATAATTTCAAGCGAATTGAAAAGCAAAATTTAGAAACGAGTTGAGAAGACAACCTGAATAATTGATGACAAACTAAGCAAGTGGAGTGGACAGCTTGAATTCGAAAGGCGAGTTGAGAGAATAGCCTGAGTTATTGATAAGAAATTAAGTAAGTCGATAGAACAGCTGGAAATCGAAAGGCAAGTTTAAAGGAAAGCCTGAGTAATCAATGAGAAAACAAGTGAGTTGAGAGGACAGCTTGAAACCGAAAGACAAGTCGAGAGGACAGCCTAAGTCATTGATGAGAAATCAAGTGAATCGAGAGGACAGCTTAAAATCAAAATGCAAGTTAAAAGAAAAGACTGAGTAATTTAGGGAAAAACAAGTGAGTTGAAAGTACAGCTTGAAATCCAAAGATGAATTGAGAGGACAGCCTGAGTTACTGAAAGATTTTCAAGAGCATTGATAGAATTGCGTGAAATTTAAAGGCGAGTTGAGAGGATATCCAAAGTTACTTGTTAAGTTGAAAATCAAGCGGATTTAGATAAGATTAATCTTCAGTACCGTTCATAATTTTATAGAAATTTGGGGCACGCACTGTCTCTTCGATTTAGAAATTGCTGAACTTTTTACTCCGATGATATTTTTTGAACAAATTTTCTGCATAAGATAGATCAACCACAGACAAACAGACGGAATACTCAATTTTCATTCTTTGCAAAATGTAAAACGAGAGCTAGAGTGATAGTGGTGATAGGCAATGTCGCTACCAGGGAGCACTACTTTACCAGTTTTCGAAAATCAAAATTTTAATCAGGTTAGCCGTTTGCTTTGTTTATTTTTCCGTGACAACCAGAAACTCTTTCGAAAGTAAAACCGCTTTTGTTGAAACACTTGGAACGTAAGTTGATTCATCTTTAAAGTTTTTCAAAAAACTATTTATAGATTAATAGTTTATGTTTTAGGAGTAATCTGTATAAATAACCGATAACCAGGTTGTGTTGTTAAAATTTCCTGATGTGATCCAGAAGCAAATGTTTCCCAAAAAGAAGTGATCATCCATGGAATGCCAAACCATGTTGAAATATTTAAGGACGTCTGATGTATTTGAATATTTAAAAAAAAAAATAAACCCCGAAACAGGTTCTTAGAATGGGTCCAGAAAAGCTACATTGTGTATTTTCCTGTGTAAACAGCTAACGTACATACTGTTTACTAAGAATTGAAGTTGACTTGACAAGAGAGAAAACCCTGCAGCAAAAAGAGATCACAATCACAGCACGTAGAATATGCAAAAGTTTTATTATTATTATTATTATAATTTATTAGAGACCTTTTAACCACCCGGGTCATTCGGGTCTGTTTCTTATTGGATTCAGATTTTTCTATGTTGTTACAATATAGTTAATTCAGTTTGTGTTTTTGCGTTCTTATAATTGACGAAGAAGTCTCCTTTGTTTGAGGAAAGAAATTAGTTTGTCTTCCGGCTTGTTTGAGAGGATTTCACTGATATCTCCATTGATGAGAAGATTTGATCTGATATCTTCATATTTTCGGCAGTCCAGAAGAATATGCTCAGTTGATAGTTGAACCCCACAAACTTCGCAAGTTGCTCTTCATTTATCCCTGCTAAACAAGCCAGAAAGTCTTGTGTGTGTGCAAAAGTATTGATTTCAAAAAGTTTAACACCTTCGATGCTACTGGAAATAGATCACAGAAATAATGAGAATAAGAAATTTTTCGCTCTTGGCATCTTTCAATATCTAAAAAAAATACCCATTTTTGAAGAGTTTCACTTATGACGGCGGTTTATACATTTTTCTATACAATTTACTTTATAATCTGACGTAAGATTTGATGTTGCGTTGCTGTTACCGTAGTTTTTTTTTCTCGTGGGATGATTGTTATGGTGTTGACAAAAAGTCTGATTGTTATTGGTGCTAGACGACGCTGAAATTCCGAAAAATTTATTAATTATTGTGAAACTGCCACTAAAATATTCAATCAATTCTTCAGTTTTTGTTGTGTCTTCGAGCTTTCATCTTGTTTTGACAATAATCGACGATCACTAAAAAGGCTTTTGACCAGCGGTTTCGTTTTGATATTTTCCAATTATTTGCATCTGCAATATAAAATTGTTAGTTAAAATAATTTTGAAAACACTGACGATACATGGATGCATCAATCCGATGCCAGAAAATTTGCTCTGAGGATCTGGGTTTTTTTTTTCATCTTCTGTTATCGTTCGTTCCAGTTTTTGATATCTCCGAATAACCTTCGGTCTCAAACAGGACACTTCTCAACTCTTGGATGTGTTGTTATTTGATCTTCAATGATTTGAACCGTTATGATCATGCTTTAAGCAAGCAGATTGTGAAGCAAATTACAGAAAAAATGATTTTTTTTGTTTACATTTTACATTACATCATAATATCGTATGCAACCTAGATCAGTTTTTATGTACATAGCTGATTGGTAGGCAATACCGCCGGTAGATGGCAGTGTAATCTTTTGCAAAAATTCTTATAAATTTTCTTCTGAGTGTCCTGTCTATTTGTCTGTGGATAAACTCACACTACACTGAACCCAAATCCACTCTTAAAATACACATGATTTTTCACTTAAAAACAAGGATCCAGTGATTTTCTTCCATTCAAGTGCGACATATACATTCCACTTGGCAGTCACTTAAATTTCAAGTGAATTCATCCACATTCACTTCAGTCGTCACTTAAATTTGAAGTGAGAAAAAATATTCACTCCCCCATCACTTGAATTTCAAGTGAATGTTGGGTCGGTTGTGTTTATTTTCAGAGTTCAAAATGGTAAATTTTAAAGAGCAGCGTTTACAGCTTATGCTGGATTTGGATTTTCCCAATTCTTTACTAGGCGATTTTGACGGTAGTTTGTGTTAAACGTGATGTGAGGATAAGTTATTTAAAGGTGTTATCATGTTTCAGCTTGTGGGTTGAACAGGACAGATTTTCTGGTTTGCAGCAGGGAAGATTTAGAAGTCGCACTATCCGCAGTAATCGATCGACCTTGGGATTACGATGGAATTTTCCAATCAAAAATTTATGGTGAAAGCGTAATGTAAGTATTTGAAATCGAAGTGGTGTTCTATAAATGTTCTTTGTTTATTTAAAAAACGCGTGAGAAACTTACTTAGAAACTCAGATCTCAGAAAACTCAGAAATTACGTATGACGAGAATTCACAACAGATGTTACTTATTTTTTAAGTGAAAATTATTTTGGGTGTATTATATCACAAAATATGAGCTTTCTTAATTTGTGTGGCCTGAGATACAGTAAAACGGACTTTTTGAACTTTTACCATTCAAACTTTGATATCAAAAAAACTAATTTGCCCTTTTTATTGAAATTTGGCAGTATGATTGTTAAAAAATTAAATAAGTATGTTTTTGAAAAATTCTTTTGAAGGGATAAAAAGTGACGCGAGGTACAATATTTTAGGCATAAACCTAAAAATTAATTTTGGACGTTAAGCACGTGGAGAGAACAACTTTATTTTCTTAAAAAAATCTATGATTTGCATTTCTAACTCTTAAAGAAAAGATCAAGGGCAATGTAGTTCAAATTGATTTTTAAGTTTTGACATAGGTCACTTTTTTCCACCGAGACTTACCTACATGTAGTACCTTAAATTGATTTTTATATAATTGAAATACTCCGAACTACAATAGCAATAAATAAACTGGAATTATAATTAAATATTATAAGGTGCTATGTTTGGCAAATTCAATTCATGAAAAAAAGTTTTTTGAAACTTTTAAAACATAATACTTGAATAAAAGATGGAAATCCAGTAGGGTGACAGCCAATTAGGACATTTCGTAGAATACTAACCTGTGCAAAATTTCAACTCAATCGAACTTGATTTAGGAGTATGGAGGAAGCAAAACAAATGCGCAAAATCGAAAAATAAATGTTGAAGCCAAATATCATAGAAATGCATAAAATGTTGAGATATGATGAAATTTCGAATAAAGATTTTTGATCAAAAATCGACTTTCTAAGTCATTTTTGAGAATTTAATAATTTTATGTCGTCCCCCCTTTGGTGATTTTTCAAATTTAAAAGCCTATGTCTGGCAAAAGATTTTTTTTTTGAGATAACACAAGATTTTGACGTTGAGCCTTTTAACTCATTTGGTACAAAATTAAAGTTTTGAATTTTCAGATTTCCTTTGTCCCTCTTTGGTATTTTTTGAAGGATAAAAAACGAAACTTTGAGCGGCACTGTTAATTCAAGTCCAATTGAGCTGAGATCGATCATAAAATTTTTCCCATCCTTCCATTGGCACTGTGACGTGCAGGGTGTTCAATAAATTCGAATACAAATAATTACCACCGTTATTTTTGATACACTTACTAAAATTATTAAGTTTTCGTTGGAGTAGAAAGGTACCTTATAAATGTTCCACCAATATTCTTTATTAAACAATTAAATCGAGCTTCAGCCATTTCTTAAGTCCATCGTTTGCTGCACGCTACTTTATTGGGAACTACATTTTTGAACATTCCGTACAAAATATGAAAAATTAAGGTTTTTAATGAGATGAGGTTATATATCTTGTACTCGTTTATTCTCAGTATCATCCATGATGAAAAAAATTAATCCTTTAAAACTATTATTGGTAAAGTAGGGTTAATTTATTTGAGGCTAAACAATCGGGTTAATTTTCCTGCATCAGTCCTACTTGTAGTGAAAAATGGATGATTTAAAATTAGTACTCAATGCAAATAGATTTTCAGCATCATAAATATCTGACGGAAAAAATGAAAAATGACCTTCAAAATGTTGATATACACACGTGCTATTATATTAGAATATCAAAGAGACGATCAAGTGTCTTGATAGTTTTTTAACGTCCTATCTCTAGGAATACAGTTTAAAATTGAAAATTATTGTATAAGCTAAGATAAGAATTATTCCTACTGATTTTTAGCAGCAAAGCATTTTCAAAAAAAATACTTTATCTCCACATGATAAACTATTTTCTTGAACGAACCGACTGTGTGGTAAGAGTACGCCCAATTGATTTTATTGTTCTGAAATAATACTTTGCTATTCTTCTATCAATTTTATCTCAACAAATTTTGACCTAAACCTTTTTAACGCCAAGCCGAATCGCCGTGTTTCCAGAGCTGAACAAAAATTCTTCCATTTGCCAATATTTATTTGTTTTTTTTAATATGATTTCCTCATTTTCTAACAGTTGCATAACGAAGCTTTTTATTTAGGAATTAAAAGAATTGTAGGTCACCAAATTTTAACTGACCAATTAAAATGCAAAGTTTACCAAAACAGTAATTTCTTAATCCATCTAGCAATATCTAAGGAATGTATAAAATTTAAAAATAATTTCATTATTCTTCATTTTGCATGAGAAAACTTCACAGACAGGAGAATGTGTTTCAAATAGGGCCGGATTGAGTCATCGGGGGGCCTGGGGCAATTTTTCTCGGGGGGCTCCTGTGATTCGATTTTTTTTTTCAAATTCCATCCCAGAGAGTACAAAACAGTTAACTGATTTCCAATAGTCATATTGTTTTTGTAGATATATTAAATGATTTTCATTGCATCATTGATCGTCTGGTTGATGCTTCATGGGGAAATATTTACCTAATGACAATTGGGAAGAATCATGAAGATTTAAAACATGGAATACAAAATTCATAAAATAAACAAAATCATTTAATTCGAATTCCATAGAGATACAGATATAAGAGTTTCAGAATTAATGACTTAAATCAGGTTATATTCAGACCCGCAATTTAGTGTCTCAAATCTGAATTATAATTTTAAAACAAGTTTTGAAAAACAAAATATGAATTAACTGTGATCAATATGAATTTTTTTGCAGATAATCATCGTTAACTAAGTCTGAATTTAATATATCTGAATACTGTTGTATACGTTCAAAAGTCCATAAATTGAGTTTCAAATCGGCCTGATTTGGTTTGAAATTAGATTTTTTTTTATGTTACTTAAAATGTAGTTGTACAATTTTAAAATATCTGTTTTTTTTTTGAAGAATTACACACAAACACCTTTCTTGATAAAATGATAGCATTTAGAAGCTAATGGGTTGTTTTATATGAAAGTTTAACTGTTTTCCTTTGTTTAGGTATAGTTTGAGAGTTGTTGTTGTGGTTATTCAATGATAGTTTTTGGATATTTAAAAAAAATGGACATTTTCTATGAGATACCCTGTATAGAACAAATGGCTAAAAATCCTATAAAATGGCTAAGATGGAATAAGAAAAACATGGGAGGACCTAGGGAATTACATAAAGGTTAAATGTTATTTGTTTTTGATGCCAAAAAATAATGTGAAATGTTTATAATTTTTGCTCCTTAATGTATGCAGCAACATTTTTTGAGCAAGATTGCCTAAATCACAGAAAAACCTGTATTATCACAGAATTCTGAGCAAAGTTTCCTCTCAGAATCTGTGTCACAGATCACAGAATTTATAGAATTTTCACAGAATTCACAGATTTTTTTAATCTTGGAAAGATTTCCAAAATTATAAATTTGTATGTCACTCTCGACTTTTTATTTCCGACTACAATTCATGAAAGTATGAAACCAGGAAACCTTACCTTGATTTTTTTTTTTAAACAGTAAGTAGTTTCCAATTTGTTGATGTTACGCTTGCTTGATTTTTTCAATGAACTTCATAGAAATAGCGTCACAAAAAACCGTCACGGAATTTTAGGTTCAAATCACAGAATAAGAGAAGTTTTTTTTGTCAAAATCATTGAATTTTTCTCGGTAACCTTTCTTTTGAGTATATTTGTTTTTGAAGCAAAAAAAAAACAAAATGTCCAAACAAAAAATTACTGTTTTTGATATTTCAAGCCTTCTGTGCTAAATGGCATCAAAACAATAATTTTGAAGATGTTGAGACACGAGTCCATAGTAATAAAAGTTACCCCGAAACATGAAATCTGGTTTTGTAACAAACATTTACTTATATCCAAAAATTTCGTTTGAATATTCTGCTATCAATGATCATGCTATATACTCCTTACTTCAGTCAATATTTTAAAACTTTTTCGTGTTACAAAAAAGCAATCCCTACTAAAATATTCGAAAATAATTAAAAAAGTGATAAATTTTTCCCCAGTTTATGGTACCTTTAAAATATTGGTTGGTTCAATATAGGCAGCATAAGATTCATACGCAGTTTAGCAACATATGGGAAAAATGCTTACATAGATTAACGACGATAGCCCACTCTCTCCTTAAAAATTCTAAAGGAAATGTGTTTTACAAAAAAGTAAACATAACAACATTTATTTATTTTTTATTTACCAACTTTTAAAATTAAATACGATAATAATTTCAAGTTAAAATAAAAAAAAATCTAATCAGTCGTACTGTAATTGAAACAAAAGCAAAGACGAACATCGTCTGATGGGCTTATGAGCTGAGAATAATTTAACTTCAGAATGTAACCTGTAAATTTTTGAGGGTGCATCAACAATTCTTCCCATCCCGGTCTTAAAGCTTCAGCAACAAGTTACAGTTTCGTCAATTTACTACTACGACGGTGCTTCTCGCTCGATCATGCCGGAATAGCTAAATACAAAAGGCGATTCAACATGACCCTTGGTGCTTCCAAAGATGAATGAGAGAAGCAACAAGATTTGTTGTTGAACGACTCAACGAAGACGAACGAAACAACGATGAGTTGATGCGGGATGGGCGAAAAAGAAACAACCAGGCGGTTGCAGCGATTGAGGCGCATTCATCGCATCGAAGCCCTCACAGTACGGTGCCGACGATGATGCTGATGTTTTATGTTGTGGGTACAACTACCTTGTGGAGAGCGAGAGAAAGAAAATGGAAAAACAACTGAGGGAAGCTTTAGGTTTTACAAACTTTGACTCACTCCCCTGGATGGGGTGGATAGTTGAATGGCTGGTTGATGGTTGAAGCAAAATGACGAATTCTAGAGGCTGTTTGAGAAGGGCCTCTTCAAGAACCTGCCCTTGTTGTCTGAAGCATGACACTGTTAGTGTGACAACAAATTAGTCCCTATCAATGGAGTTGGCTTGAATTATTATGAAAACGGTGCCTGTTGGTTAAATTTAAAAAAAAATCGTAAAAGCTGGAAAAATTGGCATTAAATGTTTAAATTATGTACGGTAGAACTGAAACATTTATCTTACTCTATTAAAATGTTCCAAGACAGTATTTTTCTCAACTATCGACATTATATTCTGCTATTCGTCCAATGGATTATGACTTTATTAACTTAACTGGAAAGCCTGCATACTGTTGTTGTTAATCATTGACTTATGAAAGCATAGTGCCCAGAAATGATAGCTTTCCGCACTCGTTAATTTTAAATGTTTATGCATTGTTGAATGCGCGTACATTAGTACCAATTAGCGAATAGTTTTCGAAGTGCCCGCTTCAAACTGAGTGCGTGCGCGTGGAAAATCTGGTCTTACCCCCTGTGTCGTCGGGAGGTTCGATGGAAAAGGGCGGCTTGACCACAACACAACACAACGAATGGCATTTGAACTTCCTCTCAGCGGTCTTCCATATTTGAACCCTCAACCGCAAATGAAATCAGGAACGCAATACCTACAAATATTGTTTGCGACAATGGTCGAATGAAACGTCGAAGAAATTCTCCATTTTCATACCCTGATAATTTAAATACGATTATTTTATTTGAAAAAATGTATAACCTGAGAGTGAAGAAAATTTTGATTGATTGTAGATAGGAGAGATAAGTGCATAACGAGCATCTGGAGTGAACTGGGAACCCCACGTGAGCCACTACATCAAACTTGACCAATTAACATGAAAAGTTTATGAGTTGACCCAGAACTGTGATTTTATAATTCATTTCGTTATTTTAACCCAATTTCAGATGATGAAATAAAAAAAAAAGAAAGCTGTGTATGATCGAATAGATTGAAAAACCTGGCTCGCGATCGTTTTGAAAAAAATCCTTGTGTAGGGTGGAAAAAATATGTTTCTTTACTCTTCATTTGGCGTAAGAATACTTTACAGATAGGAAAAACGTATTTTAAGTAATGAATGTGTATAAAAACATAAAAATATAGGTGGTCTAAGATGTGTGGCCCACGATTCCTCAAAAACTATGATTTGCAAATTGGATGCGTTTGTGTGAATTATTGATGTTTCATAAAAAATCATTCTCCACGGGAAAAAACATGACATAACTTAGATTATAAGCTCCCGACGTAGTCGGGTCCAAAAATCTCAAAATTCTTTCGCGAAATTCAAATCCTGGCCAACATTTTTATAAAGCCTTTGCAATGGTGCACTGCACTGGTCGGGGTGATGTTCCCGGCAAGTTCGTATTCATTTTTGCCGATAAGTTTGCAAGAATGTGTTTGATCTGGCAGGGTATTTGCAACTGCGGACGAAAAACCCCGATTTTTGTGAAAAACAAGACCATGGACTCCGAAATGTACCTACAAGGAGAAGTGCCTGAAAAACATTTTTTCCGTACATTAGATCTCACAAAGGACTAGTTAAGTTTTCGCCAGATTTGGTAAGCTGCCACTACGGCAAAGAAGTACTAACAGTGGTATCGGGCCAACGGGTGGATTTAGTCGAAAAGGACATCAACCCACCAAACTGACCTCAATTTCGCCCTATCGAAAAATTTTGGGCAATTGTCAAGCAGAAGATGAAGAAGAATTGTGGAACAAAATGTCCGCTGAGGGCAGTGAATGGCCGCTGAGGTCAGTGAATAGGGTGTCCAAATTATGATGAGTGGTACTCGACGAAAAGTTCGAAAATTCATGAAAACACTATCGGAATTTTTTTTTTAATTTTTTTTCCTCTAAAGTGCTATTAAAACCCTACATTTTGAGTACCAAACATTTTTATTTTGTTTACATAGCTCCGAGATAGACCCGTTTTAAGGCGTCCAGATTCATCGTGATCCATGCTAATTTAGTTTTAACTTTTTGAAGCTTGATAAATGAAAGAAGCATATGATGCGGATTGAAGTCAACAACACATAGGAAAATATGCTTACGCAAAGCGACGACGATGACAGTTGGATTGAGATGTTTATCTCAACACACATCAGAGATATTCAGAGCAACAATATATCATCTTATTTTGTTAAAACTTATTTGTGAATTCAAAAAATTCTCTCACTATGTCAAAACGCTTACGTTCACAAATTTTGAACAAAAATACTTCAGAAATTTTAAAATTTTGGTAAATTTCTTGATATTTTTGTATGGGAGCCCCCTTCCCTTTTTCGGATTCGGAGAGGTTCGCAAATGTTAAAGAAACCCTTCCTGGTCTTGAAAACGACTTTACATCAAATTTTACGTTGATAAGTTTAATAGTTCCTGACAATTGTTCGAATTGTATCAAATTTTTGATAATTTAGTATTTTAGTCCCCTCTTTAGGATTCGGAGGGATTTAGAATTATTATAGAAACCATTCCCGATCTTGAAGACGGCTACAAAAAAAAAATCACGTTAATTGGCTCAGTAGTTTCCAAAATATGTTCGAATTGTATCATATTTTCATTAATTTTGTAAGGGTGCCCCCTCCCACCCTCCTTTAAGTCGGAACAGTTTGGTAACATTTTAGAAACCATCTCTGACCCCAAAAACTCTTACAAACCTAATTACACATTGAACGGTTTAGCAGGTTTCGAGTCTTTTGGAAACAGATAGACAGACAACCATGGCCGTAGGAACGGAGGGGGGGGGGTTTCTACTCTTCATTCAAAATTTTAAATTCAGAACTAAATTATAATAAAAGGGTAAGCTCAATCAAGATTAACAATCTAGACTAAAAATTAATGCCAAAATCCCAAAAGCCCATCTTAGTCCAAAATTCTGCTACACATTTTCAAAAATTTTCCACTAGTTTATAGAAATTCTGGTCTGAATATTGAATTTTTAAGTTAATTAAACCCATTTCGTAGGTTCTTATTCCACAATTCCCATAAACAAAATTGTATCCCTGCTGCGTATTTTGGATTCTGTATTCAGTTCAGGATTTTGGATTTTCACTTCGAATAATCATAAGAAGTTAAAAATAAAAAAAAGCTGCTTTGAAATTCTGATTCAAATTTGGTTGTGCATTTCACTTCAAATATGAATCAAGATTGTCGAGATAATATGGATTTTCAATATTTTGACAATAGTTTTCCAAAAATGAAAGAGAAATTTACACTTAATTCTTACATAAAATTCAAAAATTTAAAGCTTCGAATTGACAATCCAAAAAAACACAGATTCAGATCATTGTAAATTCAAATTTGAATTCTGATTCACAATATAGATTAAAAATTAATAATTTAAATGATGCATTTAGTTTAAACCTGAACTACAGAATATAAATAAAAGATTCATGAATGAGGGCTCAAATACTAGGCTAATATAATTCTGATCTGAAATTAGATTTGGAAATCATTTTTTCGTACATTTCAGAAATCGTATGGAAATTCGGATACAGATTTAGCGCAATTTTCGAATTCAGGTTCAAAATTCAGATTCAGATTGCAGATTCAAAATTCAGAAAAAAATAAGTTTGCATATAAATTGTACAATCAACATAAATTGTTCAGAAATTCACTTGATCATGAACTTAACACATTGCGGACCAAATAGGAAAATTCTAGTTTTTTTCGCTTGCCAACAGTGTTCTACACTTTGAGATTGCTTGTCAATTCAATGTCCAGATTTCAAATTTTCAATCAAATTTGTGAACACTATTCATTTGAAAATTACAAATAATATATAGAATTTGAGTTTTATGCTTTCTCCGAAAAACCCAAATTTTATTTAAAAAATATCATCCACAGTATTGTATTGTTTAACATTCTAAATACATAAAGGACACCAAAACTCGACATTTTATATTTCAGAAACCAATAGAAATTTTACTACTTCAATATATTTAAGTAACGGGAAGTGTTGTGCCAAATTTTGTAGAATGAGGTTTTATTATTAGATTCATAACATTTGAATTTTGCTTTTTAATGGACCTTACTAGAGGCAACCGAAAAAACGAGATTTCTGTGTTAATATTGCAGTTTTTCAAAACCAAATTTCATATTAAAATCATTATTTAGGTTCAAGTTTGTATCATGCAAATTTGATCTGAAAATCTTATGATTTTAATCTTTCACATTTTTTTTTACATTTGATTTATTTTCAACAAAGGCTAGAAATTTGCCTTTAAATTTGGAAAATAGTTTGGAAGATTGATCTTGACAAGATAGGGTTTCATTTTGAATTGTAAATCGAAATTAAAAATTAAAAACTAGTTTCAATTCGTAAATGATGAATGTGGATAGAAAACCGAAATTTTACGACATGTTTTTTAACACTTACATATTTAAAAACACTTTTGATGATGCAGATAATTTCCCGTTACAATGGTAAATTCATTTCAATAACTGAAAAATTTTACTTTGAAAAAATCTCCATGGAGGGGTTGGGGGTCTGTTAAACCCCTAAAACCGTTCGCACGGCTTTGGCCAAATCTATAACCCGTCTCATCATGTTAGAATGCTTTTGTTTATCAATTTTTAACAAAATTTGTTCGAGAACTGTTTGAATTTAATAATATTTTTAAAAACTGTGTATAGGTGCTTCCTTTTACAAAAACGGTAAATGTAATCTCGTGACATCAAAAATTTTATAATGTGCCAAATTTGGTAAAAAAAAATCTGTAAATTCTTCGATATATTTTAAAATAAACATGTAAACCCCCCCCCCTTTCCTACAAAAATATTTGTAATTTCTATTATTGGTCCAAATACATCAAAACCTGCCTACATAATAAATCATTTAATTATGTTAAAATACGTTTGTGGTTGAAATTTGATGGAATTATTGAAATAAAAATTGAAAAAAAAAAATGTGTCATATTTAATGTACATTTTCTATAGAAGTTGGAGGGGGTTGTAACTATCATAGAATCCATCTCTGGCCCCAAAAACTCTCAGATACCAACTTTGAAGATGATCGTTTCAATAGTTTCCGAGTCCATTGGGAACAGAAAGACAGACAGACAAACATTCATTTTTATGTACTTAACTATATGATGATAATATAGGACTGGGATGAGCAAAACGCGACCTTCGAGACCTGTTTGTGCGGCTCGTGAACTATTTTTCGAATCTTTCCTTCGATAAATTGTTAATTGTAAAAAAATATTTGTCAATATTTTATTTGTAAATTTGTTGGTAGCTTATTAGAACATCGACTTCACGTGTAGGTTGATTTGCATTTATCCCACAATCATTCAGATTGGTGACATTTTTATAGAAATTTAACATGCATTGTGACATAAATGCAATACTGTTGTCAAAAATATTGTAGTTTAGTTTAAAAATATTGTAGGTATGGGAGTTATTATTTCATTCAATTTATCGATTTTTCTTGAAGGCTTCCAACTTCAAAATCAATCACAAATAGTAAGTCAGCAAAAGCTGATAAAATACGGGCAATTACTGATGACCACAAAAAAGCCATTTTTATAAAAAAAAAATTACAAAGGATTTTTAAATATTTGCGTTAGAAATCCTATCCCAGTGTTAAGTTTTTTTTTATAAACAAAAAATACTTAAACTAAGGCTCTTAACATATAATCATTTTGAGTCAACTGCATTTTAAACCCAATCAAAACTATCAATGCAAAATATAAAAATAAAACTTTTTTCTTCACTTCCATCTGTACCGTTGAGCCGTCCCTGCAGGAACGTTTTACATTATTTGTTTTTTCCTTACCTGTATTTCAATCAGCACTTTTCAGTGCTAAAATTGTTTTCATTTTCTTTTATTCGTATTTCCTCTTTTCTTTCCAGCATGGGGAAGTCTTCGGCCGGCTCAAGGGCCGGAAGAAAACGGATTGCTGAACCTAATCCAGGGTCATCTGCCAAAAAAGTTGAAATTTCCAATTCATTCGATGTCCTTCATAACATCGGTGATGAGGAAATATTCATATTTAATTCTGATAAGAGTACTAAGAAACCTTCTTCTTCTTCTTATACTCTTAAAAACGAAAAGGTTCCACCAATAACGGTCACGATTCCTGACTTCAATGCCTTTCGAAAAGAAATCGTCACTTCCGGCAAGGATGTGAAGATTTCTTTTCAGATCGGTCGAAGGGGAACTGCTCGTATATTGGCGGAATCTTTAAATGATTTTCAAAAAAATTTAAATTATTTGAATAATAAAAAACACTATTTTTTTACGTACGACACTAGAGGTGATCGTCCTTTTAAAGTTGTACTTCGTGGTCTCACCGGCGATCAGACACCGGATGAGATCACAAATGAATTAAATTCTTTGTTAGGTTTTTCTCCAATTCAAGTAATTCAAATGAGGAAAAGAACCAACACGAATAATATCAGTAGTGTTGGTTTTGCTCCTGAGCTTTATTTGATCCATTTTAAAAAGGATCAAGTTAATAATTTGAAAATTCTTGAAAAGGCTCGTCTTATGTTTCATTGTCGAGTAAAATTTGAACCTTTTCGTAAATCTACTACCAATGCTTTACAAAATATTACACAATGTCGTGGTTGTCAAGCATTTTGTCATGGCACTAAAAATTGTAGAATGAATGCCAGATGCATGTTTTGCGGCTCATTCGATCATGAAAAATCTAAATGCCATTTTGGTGGTGATAAGCCAAAAACAGATTTTTTTAAGTGTGCGAATTGCGCAGGTAATCAATTCTCGAATTCTCTAGATTGTCCCGTTAGGGCAAAAATTGTTGCTTCTAGGAAAAACCCCAAAGTTTCCAGAAAAGTTTCTTCTCCTCCTTCCTCTTTTTCGTCTACACATGTCAGACCGGCAAAGAACCTGCCTGTTCGCAGTCAGCCTCGGCCTACATTGGAATCACGGCTGGGTAATACCCGAAGTGAATTTAATGTTACCTGGGCTGATTCTGCGCCACAGACTCGTTGTTTATCGTTCTCAGAGGTGGTTGAAAATGGGTTGCCCTCTTCAGGTTTAACTAATAAAAATGGGAAAAAACCAAGTCTCAACGTTCATGCGAAGGCTTGGGAAAATCCCCGAAATTCAAAAACTTTTTCTTCTCCTTCCTCTTCTGATTCTAACAATTTTGTTGATTTGGGTGAGATTACTGAGGAAAAATAAAAATTTAATGGAAATGATGCAACTTATGTTGAAAGCAAATTCAATGTTTGAAGCTTTCCAAACTTCTTTTGATTATGCTAACAAAATTATTATAACTTTACGATTCCCTCATGGATCCAAATAGATGTTTAAATATTATGAATTGGAACGCTAGATCTTTGCTGGCTAACCAAGACGAGTTCTTTTTATTTTGAAAACTCAAAACATACATATTGCTGCCATCACTGAAACTTTTTTAAAGCCAGAAAATAACTTGAAAAGCAATGCTTTCTTTAAAATTTTACGAAATGATCGACTTGATCGACAAGGTGGGGGTGTAGCTATTGTCATCAATAGTCGTCTCAAATTTAGACTTCTTCCTTCTTTCAATACAAAAGTCTTAGAAACAATTGGAATTGAATTAGAAACTTCTATGGGGAAAATTATAATTGTTGCCGCATATTTGCCTTTTCAATGTAGCGGTGAACAGAAAAATTTTTTGAAGGGAGATTTACAAAAACTCACCAGAAATAAATCTAAATTTTTTATTATTGGTGACTTTAATGCAAAACACCGATCTTGGAATAATATTTCATCAATTTCAAATGGGAATATTTTGTTTAATGACTGCTCTGCAGGTTATTATACTGTTGAATATCCTAATGGGCATACTTGTTTTTCTTCAATTAGAAATCCCTCCACAATTGATTTGGTTCTAACGGATTTAGGCGAGCATTGTAGTCAATTAGTTACTCATGCGGACCTCGATTCAGACCACCTTCCAGTAACATTTTCTTTATCCCAAAGTCCCATTGAAAACCCTTTAAAATCAACTTTTAATTTTCAAAAGGCTAATTGGGAGCGATATATGAATTTTATTGAACGTAATTTAGATGTAAACGTTCCATTGAATTCAATAGAAGATATTGATTTGGCTGTAGAAAATTTGACAACTTCAATAGTCAATGCTAGAGCCGCTTCAATACCTAAAGTTAAACATAAATTCAATCAACCTTTAATTGATGATGATCTTCAGTTTTTGATACGACTGAAAAACATTCGTCGACGCCAATTTCAACGAACTAGGGATCCTTATTTGAAATTAATTTATTGCGACCTTCAAAAAGAGATCAAACGTCGTTTAAATTTCATTCGTAATGAAAATTTTGCTAAAGCAGTAGAGGACATAAGACCCTACTCAAAGCCATTTTGGAAATTAACTAAAATTCTAAAAAAGCCCCAGAAGCCAATTCCTACTTTGAAAGATGGGGATAAACTTCTTTTAATTAATTCAGAAAAAGCTCAAAAATTAGCCCAACAATTTGAGTCTGCTCATGATTTTAATTTAAACGTTGTAAGTCCAATTGATGCTCAAATTTCCCTAGAATTTGATGATATTCTTTCTAAGCAAATTGTGTTTGAAAGTTCTTGTGAGACAAATATTGATGAACTTAAATTGATTTTCAAAAAATTTAAAAATATGAAAGCCCCGGGGGAAGATGGGATTCTCTAAATTCTTATTAAAAAGTTGCCTGAAAGCACTTTAAATTTTTTAGTTAAAATCTTCAATAAATGTTTTCACTTGGCTTATTTTCCCAATAAATGGAAAAATGCCAAAGTAACTCCAATTTTGGAACCTGGAAAAAGTGCTTCAGAGCCTTCAAGTTATCGACCAATTAGTTTGCTTCCTTCTAAACTATTTGAGAGAGTTATTTTGAGAGAGTTATTTTGAATAGAATGATGATTCACATTAATCAGAATTCTATTTTCCCTGATGAACAATTTGGTTTTCGTCATGGACATTCTACTACACATCAACTTTTGAGTGTAACTAATATGATTAACGCTAGCAAATCTGAGGATTATTCAACTGGTGTTGCTCTTCTTGATATTGAAAAAGCTTTTGACAGTGTTTGGCACAAAGGTTTAGTAGCTAAATTAGCTCGATTTGATTTTCCTGTATATCTCACCAAAATTATTCAAAATTATTTGACTAGCCGAACTTTGCAAGTAAGCTATCAAAATTCATGCTCTGAAAGGATACCCATTAGAGCTGGTGTCCCTCAGGGTTGTATACTTGGGCCTATTTTATACAATATTTTTACTTCTGATCTTCCTGATGTCCCAGAAGGAAAAGGTAGAAGATTATTTGCTGACGATACTTTGCTTTCAGCCAAAGGTCGAAATTTACGGGTGGTACGCAGTAGATTGCAACAAAATTTAAATTCCTTTTTGAATTACTTGAAAATGTGGAAAATTTCTCCTAACGCTTCCAAAACTCAACTTATTTTATTTTTCCATAAGCCAAGAGGAAATTTTTTAAAACCTAATGAAAATCATTCCATAACTTTTAATGGGGTTTCTTTAGAATGGTCTGATCACGTGAAGTACTTGGGACTCACACTTGATCGGAATCTTTCTTTTAAGAATCACATTGAAGATATTCAATCTAAATGTAATAAATACACTAAATCTCTTTATTCTCTCATCAACAGGAAATCCCGACTTTGCCTGAAGAATAAGATGCTTATTTACAAGCAAGTCTTCCGACCAGCGATAATGTATGCAGTTCCGATTTGGTCTAGCTGCTGCGCGACGAGGAAGAAAGCCATCCAGAGGATTCAGAACAAGGTTCTGAAAATGATTTTGCGGCTTCCACCTTGGCACAGCACCGAAGATCTTCATCGGATTGCAGGCATTGAATCTATCGAAGAGATGGTCAAGAAAATCATCTCCAACTTCAGAGGCAAATCGATGCAGTCTTCCATCGCAGAGATTCGCTCTCTCTACAATTAGTTTAATTTTAGGATAGCTTTAGTTTTTAGTTTAAAATATATTTTTTTTTCACTACAGGATGTTC
>NC_073693.1:316598198-316632598 GCF_029784155.1 Uranotaenia lowii
TATTTTTAACCCTCCCTCCCCCCTGGTAAGAAAAAGTAAGATTTTTCAAAACCCCCCCTCCCCCCCTAGTAAAATCTTACGTTTTTTATTCTTTCAGAAATTGACACCTATTTTCAAAAATAGCTTGAATATATAAAAATGTAACATCCATGCTTCAAAGCAAAGCACATTTTAAGTAAAACTATCTTATAACTGCATTTGAAAAGACCATTTTCCACAAAACAACAGATGAAATGTCATAAACGATTATAGAAAACATTATTTAACACAAAGCATGTTCGGGGTTGAAATAATCTTCCATAAATTTCCACAATCGAATTAACAATATAAAATCTGAATTTCGATTAAAAAAAGACTGAAATATCAGGTTAGCTCAAGGTACCATAAAAATGTTATGTTTTTGACCTGAACATCATGAAAATCTAAAAATAATTCATTCTTTACTACTAGAATTGGTGCAAAACGGTTAACGACCATTTTGTTGTCAACTAACCTAAAAGCTCAGACTGATTTCAGCAGTAAGCGATAAAGTTTGAGGCTTTTTTTGGTAAATTGTTTGTAAAATTTAGAGTTGCTAGTGTATATCACTGACAAAACAGTCAAGAAATTCATTATCTAAAGCGCCTCATACTGATTTTCAAAGATTTTTTCTTGATGAAGCCACTTTCGAAACATTATGGATACAAATCGTGGTGTCACAACGCGCCACTTTCCTTTTTGTTTCTATATGTTTCTCCATTTAAAAGATTGTTATTTATGAAAAGAGTAAAGCGACGATCTTTTTTTATAACGTGATTTAGTGTTTTTGATGACATGTTTGTTTGAATTGGTTCTCTCAAAATTCCTTAGAACCTGCTTTTTTTATTAATTCAAAGACATTAAAAGATAAATAAAATAACATCAAAAATAACCAACAAATAAGTAGTGAAAAAACCTGGGTAATATGGTTTCGTATGGGTGTGACGAATTATCAATGTACCATTTCTTACGTAAGATTTTTGAAAACCCCCCCTACCCCCCTAGTAAGAGATCGTAAGCAAATGTGAAACCCCTCCACCCCCCCTATGTGCTTACGTAATTAGTGAACGGCCCCTTGGTACCTAAAAAGTTCAAAAGTACCTCCCGCAAGCACCACATCAAACCGGTTGATTGCGGTGCCAGCAGAGATCATGTATGAAAAATTTATTGCAGGAAGCACAGCGACAATCCCGACACGAAACACACAGGACCGATCGCCGACTGAATCCAAACATCCAGAGCACGAAAATGAAATGGCGAAAACGAAACAAAAACATGCTCTCTGTCTAAGGCTGATGTCATGCTGAAGCAACTAGCAACGCGACCTACAACGCAACGTTCACACGACTAACCAGCTCTCATTTGATCTCCATGGAAATCGCGCAGACCTGTCATACTGGTCGCTTTGTGTAGCGCGACCAATCTGATGCCAATGTGTTTAGTAGCGCGACTAGTAGGAAATCCAATAGGAACATTGTTTTTTCTCGATTTGAAGCAGTGATTCCGGGTTTTAAGCACAATAGTACGAAGATCTGTCCGAACTTGTGATAATAAACTAAAAACTATCTTAATCGGCGAGAAAATTTTCATGAATTCTTAGTTCCGGCAAAAAAACAAGGAATTTTGTCGGTTCAAATTTCGGCATTCTTGCAATCCGGGTCGTGATTTGATGAGTTTTTGATGGCTCCGGAAAGAAAGGAGACGATTCAAAGCATTATCAGATGTAGAGAAGTGATGATTTGTAGGGAATTTCAAAGTGACAGGTCGCGCCAGCATGACATACCAATGCAATGCAACGCAATCTTATTGGAACGTTGCGTTGCGTTGCGTTGCTAGTTGTTTCAGCATGACATCAGCCTAACACACACGCTGCATGTGTGTTAGTGTGGTAGAAATGAATCCTGCTTTCGAGCTGGATCGGTTTCGACTAGTTTCGATCGATTTCAACTTGCTCCGTTGAACAACGACCAGACCTGTTTCGACCAAAACATGAGCCCGTTGAACAACGACCACTTGACAGAAACTAGTCGAAACCAATCGCTACTTACGATTGAACGAAGCTACTGTGTAGTTGGTGGATTGTAAATTTCGATTGGCCTGCGAGTGGGTGTTCCGCTGACGACTCAGTGCCTTTTCCAGCTTTTGTTTTTCCTTTTATCGCGAAATCGGGCGTGTGTGGCGTATCTTTCGTTTTGTTTGGCTTTGTGGTGACTTTACTGATCCCGTGCCATCAGAATCGTACGGTGATTCACCTGGATTCTAGCTCACGTGCACTTGAATCTCAGTCACCTGTTAGCGCGATTCTTTGCCTCGATTGCCTTTTAGCTGAGATTTGGCCTGCTCGTTAGTTTTAGGCGGAACTGGTAATGACAGTCCAGACATTGACAGTTGAATTCATGCGATAGAGCGGCTCTCGATTGTGCGATGATTTAAAGAGAACAGTATTTATGCGGTTTGTGTGCTGGGTATCAGTGATTCTCATACTTAAACTTCGTTGCTTTGTTATACAACGATCGACAGTACAGTAACATGTCCCAACTTTAAACTTAATTGAAGTCACTAAAATTTTGTCAAAAACATACAAAAAAGGTTTTGCCCACGATCTCTTGAATGAGATCAAAAGAATTTCGCTTTTCCAAATCCGAATTGCTGGGCATTACGCTTAACCCCTGTCATCAGATTTTATACAGCCACCTTGTCCATCTTCTTTGCCGCAGAAAGCCAGTTTGCCTTGAACTGCTGCTCGTCCTTAGCAGTTTTTTTGGTCTTCTTTAGGTTCCGCTTGACAATAGCCCAGTATTTCTCAATTAGGCGGAGCTCTGGCGTGTTGGGAGGGTTCTTGTCCTTGGGAACCTGCACGTTGTTGGCGGCGTACCACTCCATGGCCTTTTTACCGTGATGGCAAGGTGCCAAATTAGTACGGAACAACCGTGTTTCTTTAGGAAAGGCAACAGACGTTTATTCAAACACTCTTTCACGTAAATTTTTTGGTTGACAGTCCCGGAAGCTATGAAAATGCTGCTTTTCAAGCCACAGGTACAGATGGCTTGCCAAACCAGATATTTCTTCGCGAACTTTGACAGTTTCATGTGCTTGAACATATCTGCTACCTTTCCCCTTCCTTTTGCTGTATAAAACTCCTGTCCCGGAAGCTGCTTGTAGTCGGCTTTGACCTAGGTTTCGTCGTCCATTACCACGCAGTCAAATTTCGTTAGCATCGTCGTGTACTGCCTCCGGGATCGCGCTTTGGCCGTCGTATTTTGTTTGTCATCGCGATTTGGAGTCACTACCTTCTTGTAAGTCGATAGTCCGGCTCGTTTTTTGGCTCGATGCACGGTTGTAGACGATATTTGTTTTGTTTCTCGTCACCTGCCTGTAACCTCATATCATCTTTCCTCACAAATCGGTGTCAGGTAGTGCGTTGTTCCAATAAGATATCAACTGAACAACCTCTAACAGATGGAACACCTCAAGGTTCGTGCTTAAGTGCCCTACTTTTTAGCCTTTACGTCAATAGTCTCCCCTCCATCTTAAAATGCAGTTATCAGCTCTATGCAGATGAATGTAGATCTGGGGGGAATAGAGTTGTGGAGAAGAAATAATTTTCTATCGCCCAATCCCACTAAAACCCAAGCGATTGTTTTCACCAAGAGAGGTACAGTAAATCCAGACTCTGACATTGTTTTCTGTAACCACACCATCCCTCTGATGAATAAAGTTAAAAACTTGGGTCTTATAATGGACCACAACCTGAATTGGACCGACCATGTTAATGGCGTTACATCTAAGGTTTTTCTCACTCTCAGAACGTTCCGCAAATTTCAATCAGTTCTCCAACTCCCAATCCGTTTTAAATTGGTCCAATCTGTGATTGTTCCCTTCTTTTTATACTGCGACGTAGTTTACTTCCCAGGTCTATCAGCAGCATGCAAGGACCAGCTGCTTAGGTGCTTCAAATCGGCAGCTAGATTTGTCTTCAATCTAAAACGTAGGGAGACTACCGAGACCACCAGAAGACTAATACTTGGCTGCGATCTTCTGGAGAATTATCGAAGACGAATTTGTTGCTTCATGCGTCAGGGCTATGACCTAGGGCTACCTATCTATCTCCTAAATCACCTGCAGCGAGGAAGAAACGATCGAGCCAAATGTTTCATCATCCCGCAACATACGACGACATCTAGGAAGAGCGTACTAGTGTATGGAGCTTCCTGTTGGAACAGCCTACCTTTGGCAACTAAGCACGCTAATTCGCTAACCACCTTCAAGGCCGCACTGAACCGAGCCAACTAGAGAGAAACTATACCAATATTTTATTAACATTCCAAAAGTTTATTTTATGAAAGTGTTTTCCTTAACCTGAATTAATAGTTCATTGTAACTGATAGGCTACGTTTAAGTTAATAAATTACAAATTACAAATTACAAATATACCCAGCTCATTTGCGGTATCTCGGAGAGAGAGGTTAGGATTTCGCTTGAAACTACTGGCAACTCTCTTTGTCGTCTCAGCGGCTTCCGGTTTTCGATTTCCCTCGTGATCCAGACTTCCTGGCTGTCGACAAACGTTCCCCAAACACTTTAATTACATTTGTATCTGTTGATTTGGCAACTTTTAGCGATTTTGCCAGCTTTGCGTGCGAGAAGCTCGAATTTTCGCGATGCGCGAGCTAAATTTTGATACGCTGTTCTTCTTCCTTGGACGGCATTTTGACAACTGAAGAGTGAATTCCAAAATCAAAATAGGAGCAACATTCTACACACACACCTTCAAAATTAGGGGTGTTCAGGTTTTTAAATGCAAAATTGAAAGAAATACGTCAAGTTGATATTGACCAAATTTTGACCGTATCACCTTTTATTCACAATTGTGTAGCAAAGGGGGAAGTGAACACATACGCGCATACAGCCGTTTGACGGAAAGGCTGATAAATCACCAAATCACAGAGGTTCATTGCGCTAGCGATAGATAACATCCAGCTTATCAGACGTGCCTATACCGGTAGAGGTATCATGTAATATGCACTGCGCTCATCATATTATGCCTGACCCACACATTCACCTTCCTCTCCGGAAAGGTTAAGATAAATAAAAAACAAATTGCAATTTAAGATCGTTTTTTGCTTTTTGTATCTAGTTGGTGCAAAAATTAGCGTAAAAAAGCACGATAAGCCAAATTGAGGGCAGCAGATAAGGCTCGCATTACGGCGCAACGTATCCAGCTCGAAATTTGGTACAGCATATGAGTTTGCATGAAAGATATAACTTTAGCTATCTGACTGGTTTAAATTAGTTAGCATATCATTTACCGTATGGTACTGCTATTCGAACTTATGTTTGCAAAACAAAAACTTGAAAAAACAATTTATATCTCAATTTGTTCCAAAAATCGGCTCCTGGAAGGATCGTAAAATGTGAAAACCACGTGATGTCAAAGTGGCGTTATAAATTTGACGGTGTATAGGTACGGGAGAGGTCCATTGCGCTGGCGATAGATAACAACCAGCACATCTCACGTGCCTATGCCCGTAGAGGTGCCATTTTATGTGTACTGCACATGCATATTGAACCAAACCCATACTATTGATCTATTTTGTTGTATTTTATTTAACTTTTAATGTAATGGGTACCTAAAGAATTTCTAAACAAAAATGTTAGGGGTTTTCATTTCTAGATCGATTTGAATGCCCATATCAGGCAGGTTAAACGCTATTAAAGAATGAACGAAATAAATTGCACCACTTTAAGTTGGCTGTAACTTTTTACTCGTGAGTATTTTCTATTGAAATTTTTGGAGGAATAAGTTTAATGTGTATTTGTTTACGCTGTGTAAGTTTCACTAGCATATGTGCAGTCGTTGCGAAGATGAAGTCGGAAGAAAGGCAGCGGTGCAAAGAAATTTTGCGCACGTACCTCGAAAATTCGAATCTTTTTCATCGTGCCATCGGCAAGAAGCTGGGAATGGTACATTCTACGGTGTCTCGTGTTTTTAATCGGTACCACGAACGTTTGACCATCGATCGGAAAGAAGTGATGGAAATGGACCTCCGTATAATGTTAAGGATCACAAGCGGGTAGTTCAAGCTTTCAAGAGGAATCCCAACAGTTTAGTTCGAGATGTGGCGAAGAAACTGAATCTAGCCAAAACTTTCGTGCAAGATGCGAAAAAACGGGAAGGACTACACACGTACAAAGTCCAAAAGGCGTCTAATCGCGAATACGGTAGGTAAAACACGAGCACGGAAGCTCTACACCCAGATGTTGACGAAACTATATTGCCTCGTGATGAGACGTACGTAAAAGCAGACTACCGGCAGCTTCCGGGGCTCCAGTGTTTCACCGCTCTTCATAAGTTCGATGTCCCTGAGGACGTTAGAAAGCAGAAGATGTCAAAGTTAGCCAAAAAAATACATGATTTGGAAAGTAATTCGCTAGTGTGGAAAGCGGAGCACCACATTCGTAGCAACTGGAAAACTGAAGGAATGTCTCCAAAAACGTCTTCTGAGGTCACACGATGGTACCACGATTTTCTGGCCGGATTTAGACTCGTGCCATTACTCGAAAAGGGTTTTGTAGTGGTACAAAGCTAAGGAGGTCAATTTCGTGCCGAAGCATCTCACCCCCCGAACACACCGGAACTGCGGCCAATTGAAAGGTACTGGGCCATCATGAACCAGACACTTCGGAAGCATCCTAAGAAAGTGAAATCGGAGGAAGAAATGAAGAAAAAATGGATTGCCACGCAAAATAAGTTGGTCCAAATGTTGTACAGGACCTTATGAGTAGTGAAAAGAAGAAGGTTCATGCATTTAGATATGAAATTAAAATTGAATCAAACCAACATGGGAAAATATTTATTACATTTTTTATATAACTCCCTGAAAATTTGAAGGTGATTGCTAAAACGGGTGAATTTTGCCGAATATTTTTGTGTGTCGCAACTAGATTCTGTACACCCTTTATATAAAGAAAAATAAAATAGGTACACCTGTACAATTGCTTTTTGTCATTGAAACATTTAATCTTACGTCAAATCTAAATTTCACAGTGAAAACAGAAGTGCTAAGTATTGATTTAATCAAAAAAATTACATGAACCAAATATTATCATTAGATGACATCTTTTACTAGGTTTTAGGCAAAAGACTTAGAAATGACTTGGATTTCTACAAAATTTCAGCTTTAATGTTTGCTTCTCATTGATTTCTAACAAAAAAAATGCTCTTATGTATAGATCACAGATATCAGCCCAAGTATATATAGTTTTAATACACTTATTTAGTGACAAATTGGAGAAAATTCGTATTTTTCTTAGTATGCGCATTTAGTCCACCTCTACCTTACTCGCGGTGGATTTAGGTTTGGAGACCAATTTATGGATATGATATTTTTGCTTGAACAATGCATGCATAATACAAGTTAAAATGAACTATGTATTCTATTGGATTATTCAATTGTAAGTTCTTGACATTAACAGTTTTTCGAGTAAAGTAGAATTTTTTGAAAATACATTCTTAAATCCTTGAACTGGTAAGCTTTATTCATATAAGCAATCCTTTAGTAACAAAATAAAAACAATGAATTTGCTCAAAAAAACTTATTTGATTTGAACATAAAAAAAAGTTTTTTTTAAACCTTCAAAATAAATTAAATTTTCAAAAGTAAAAGTAATAGATTAAAATTTTGTGGTTCAAATCTGATTCGTGCAAATTTATATCAAGTTTTCGATTTTAATTTGAAATTTGGTTTTTAACAAACTGCAACTGCAAATTTTACACAACAAATATAGAATTCCCTGCAATTTGTTGTACAGGAAGTTACAAAAAATATTTTTCATGGAAAAACAGTTCCATAATGATATTCCTGTATAGATAAAAAAAACACGTTTTTTTTTATAAAAAAAATGACATTAAATTCGAATTTTACTTTAAATTTGTTATTTTCACCTGAACTATGTATACAAAATGACTTGTTGAAGAGTTTGAAATTTTGAAATTCAACTTACAATCAAAATTTCATCATGCGATCTCTTGCAATATATATTTCCCAACGAATAAGTCATCTCGATAATTTTATCTTGATTGTTTAACTCATTTACGAGCTGGTTTGAATTTTAATTTAGAATATTAGTTCTGCATCTTTGTTCTGTATCTGAACTACGAATTTGAATTTCTTTTTTTAGTTTTCCAATTTTAATGCGATTTCTGAAACAAATTAATAGAGATTCTTTAATTTCGATTACACCCAGCATTTCCATTACAAGCCAAGAATTGAAATTTATATGAGATTCTCAACCATGAACCTATAATTTTATTCTGATGCTTTGGGTTTCATAAAAAAAAAATTAATTTTTAAACGAATTGCGAATTTTAACGCTTTAATGCATAGTGTTGTTTATCCGAATATCTTGAAAACGCGTGGATATTTTTGAGTGATGTATTCACAAAAAAATATTTAAGAGATTAAAACGATATTAGCTCATTGTATTTTTATTACGATATTTCAATGTTTGTGTGAGATATCGAACAAAGTATGCAGAAAAATTGCAAAAATCAAATTTATTTATTTTTTTGAAAAAAGTAGTTTTTTGAAAATCACTTCTCATTTAAAAAAAATCATGCGTTAAAGGGTTAAATAAAATTTGAATGGAAAAATATAAGCTTGAAAATGTTTGAATTTTTCAGAAGAATTAGTTTTCAACTTTTTTTTATTTGGGATTTTGAAAGATTGAGTTTTGGAACATCGAATGTAAATCAAACAAAGCCAAACAAACAGAAGAGTCATGGCCCACGTTTCCCAAGGCCCACGTCACTACTCTTCTCTAAATAATTTTCAACGGAATTTTTCGAATTTGTGTATGCAACTCCTTGCAAAATTCTATTGTTTTTCACACTCGACGTTATTGTCAATCAACTTAAAACTCGTGCTGACAAATCCTCGTTTTGCATTTTGCTGCTTAAATTACTTTTTAAAATAACCACATGCATTTAAAAATAAGTGACCGAAAATATTTCAGTCCGTTTATTTTGGTTTTTTTAATATCTTTCGTTTTAGAGGGAATTGATCAGATTGAACTCAATATTTTTCTTTGCAGTTATGAACTTACTGGTTTTGTCTGATTTGGGGGCACAGATTCGAAAAACGGTTTAAGCCAAACTCTATCAGTTTTCAGTTTTTAGATCAAAGAGTTGACCTAGAAAAGAAGCAAATATCATAATCATTTATTTGGACACATCTGTAGAGGTAATACTTATTTATTCAATTCTATAGTATTCAACAAATGATCACATTTTTAAAAGACTAGGGTGATTTGCCAATCGTTGCACAGCTAAGCACTTTATTTTGGTGTTTATGCTGTATTTTAGTGATTTTAACCAAATTCACTTGGTTTTTTTTTGTCGATGAACTCATACAGGATTGGTCAACAAAACCCAAAAGTTCAAGTGTTTGAAAAAAGTGACATAAAATTTAAAAAAATCATTTAAAACAGCTTGTCTGTGCCCAATAGTTGCACAGGCAAATTTTGTGTCGTGCATAATGTTGTCCGATTTTTTCCAATGGTTGCACATTTTAAAAAACAGTCACCATGAGGACGAATAGGCTGATATTTGTTACGGAAGCTTATTATGAGATCTTCTAGTTAAAATGCAATCTAATTTTTAGACGGCCCCTTATGAGGGGGGGGGGGGGTCTTCCATATAAACCGTCCAATGCACTTTCCAATTCCAATTCGGCCTAAAAAAAACACAAAGCCGTCGGTTTGAGTGTCTGGAATAGCTTTTATCACACTTGAAGTTTTCTCAGAAACTCAAATCCACCTCTTAATTTACCCGAAGCCATTTGTGTGGAGTGTTATTTAACCTAATTTACCCAGTGTTGAGCCTTTTTCTTTATATGTTCTACCAACATAAATCTTTATGTCTTCAAAATTCCATAGAATGAACTGAAAGGTATTTAATGCTTGATTTTTAAGTGGCTATTAACAGGTGAAAAATTTAGAGAACGTGATCTGTTTTGCCCCCTTACCCCTATGAAGAAGATCAGATTTTACAAAACAAATGTTTTAGGACTCTTTTCTGGATGATAAGGGCCAAATAAAGCTTCACTTAGATGTCTCCAGTGACGGCAACTCGACGGCAGATTCGAATTCCTGAGAAAATTGCACGTTAGATAAGTAATATTTCGGGTCTTCCGACCTTCGACTTCTAGTTTTTGAGATTAAGGGTCGTAGTTTTCCTTCTGTACAATATTCTGACAATATTAATAACAATATCAAAGGGATCGCTGTTAACATGGAAAAAAATTCTTTTAGATTTGTCGTCACGAAATTAGAGAAACAGATTTTTTCAAAACAGCTTTTAGATTCTTTGCATAAAATGTTGAGTAAATGGTCGGGATAAAGGATTTCAAAATAAATCTGATAAAAAAGTAGTCTCTCAAAGCCAATGCAGTTGAGTTGACTTTGACATTTTTCAGACAATGCAAACTGCCCGACTTTCATATAAAGAACTATTATCAATCATATATTAATTATAAAAATAAAAGTAAAAAACAAAAATTAAATTTCGAAAACATAAGTTTTTTCAACAAGTTTAATAATTTCAAAACTTAATTTTTAAAATTTGACGGTAGAAAAAATAAACATATGGATGGATATATAAAGTGTTTTTGAATTATTGAATTAATTATTAAAACCAACATTGAGTGCAAAAAATGTGAAAATTCTGATTGTAAAATAATTAATTAAAGTACAGAATTTACCAAAACTACTAGTTAAACGTAAACATCGTAAACATTCAGAAAAAAAACATGCCATATCAATAGACAATTCGAGTTGTTTTAGTTGCATGTAGTCAATGAACGTGTTCAATTTTGTATGACAATTTGTATTCAAATAAGTTAGAAATGAATTTAGTTTTAAATTATTGATTTTGCCCATTCCTAAGAATAATTGTTTGCCAGCATGAGAAGAAGCAAAGTATTTCATGAAAAAAGTTATAACAATTTCGAAATAAAAAATCGTTATCCATTGAAAAATATTGTAAAATTGCAAGTTTTGCTTTCTGAAGCTTTCAATAATTTCATGACATGTTTTTGCGAAAGTTTTGAATCATCTTACTTATTGGCTATGCAAAGCAGTATAATGCGATTCTTATTTTCATCTGGTTAACCAGCTTTCAAATTAGCTGGCAATACACTAAAATTAAAAAATATTTACCTTTTTGAATTTGTTGTATGACAACGACTATCATTTCAGAAGTACAAGTTAGGATTAGTTTTTGTTCACATGCAATGTTTTTAAAAAAACCAAGAAATATTTTAAAAATACAAAATTATGATTTTGAACTTTCAGTACATCTCTGATGGTTTTTGAATGAAAATTTGGATTTTTCCGTACAAGCCTCCATACTAATTCAAAACACGTTATAATTCAGGACTTAATCAATCGCTTTCAAAACTTTTATTGCTATTTTTTGTTGTAAAAACATCCAAACAAAGTTATTGGAGGTATACGAATTTATAAATTTGAAATTTCCAAACAAATTTTGCAGCGGAATTATGTACAACAATGGGGCAGGAGGAGATTGAGCGGACCAATTGTTGCACGATCCAACATATTTTCTGGTTAAGTATGGATCATAATTTTTTTTCAAAATCATGGTGCTAAATTTGTCCAACAAACGTTTCGTATAGAAAACTGATATGAAAAATGTTTTGTTCTGACGTAAAACCTTATTTGCCGTAGAAGGAATGTTAAGGTTTTTGTTAACAATTAGCACAAAAATCGCGCGAAAAAAACAAGAAAAATTAAAACTGTCGTAAGATGCACACTTACCAGCAGAAAATATCACAAAAGCCTCATTTCATCAGAAAACATTCTGAATTACATGATTCAGTATTATTTTTGAGGAAAAGTTGAAAAACAGCTAAAATATTGACAATTTAAGTCATGCTGTGCAACAATGGGTTAAGGGACAACGATTGGCAAATCACCCTACGAGTAATTTTGTTTTCAGCTACAAGTTTTACCTTTGTTTTCTCATCGTTTAGTTAATCATAGGAACTTTGTTAGACATTTTTACTAAATTTGTTTTCGTTACATTTAAAGCATAGATCGGAATGTTTTTCCAATCTCATCAAAATTGAGGCAAGATGTAAAAAACATGTTTATAAAACTTATAAACATTTTCTTGTGAAGGCATAAATTATTTTTACTGTTCCTATTGATGTGTAAAAGATGTAAGAAATATATTACCTGAATAACATAAGAGATGATTCATTAATTCAAAATCAGTTTATGGGTATAATGTAATAATTGTTTTGTTCATCAGTTCACTGGTTAGCACGAAATATTCAGCAGAAAACTTTTGCCAATTAATCAAGATTTGAAGGTGATCTGGTATTTTTCCTTTTACTTTATAAATTTTTTTAAATTAGCATTTTGCTTATATTTTTCCTGGAAAACTTCGGCTTGCAGTCTATTTAAAAGCAAAAACGATTTTTGTTTTATGTATCCAACGTTGCAATCCGTTTTGGGCCTTCTTCAGGGTCTAAAATGTGTAAAGCTGTCTTTTTATTGTGGTTCGATGCTGAGGAAAATTATTCTTAAATCCCTGGACAACCGGATTCATCCGAGAAAAAAATATCACAACAAATTGACAGTTCTACAAGACCAGCCGAGTCGACAACAAAGAGGAAACGACACTTTTTAGTCCCTGAAGAAGATTGCAACGGATTGAAACGTTGAATACATAAAACAAGAATCTTTTTTTTTTTCTATAAAATAGACTGCAAGCCGAAATTTCCCAGAAAAAGCACAATACTAGTCGATCCCCAAACATAAAAATTCTAACATTTTTGAAAAAAATTACAATTTTGAAAAAATTACCCATTTTGAAAAAGTGAATTAACTACCCAACCACATGTTGCACAGTCCGGCATTTTAAACATGTCAAGAAACCGTTTTGTTGACGCTCGGATTACTCTTTGTTTGAACGTGATGTTAATCGGGGATGTAGATTATCCTTGACAGATTGGGTACAATGTTAGAAAGCAGTTAAAATCAAACCGTTATTCAAATAGTGTACCAACAACGAATGAATGAATGAATGTCCAAAACCCATTCGTTTAACTCGGCGTCATCGTCATCGTCGTCGTTGTTCTCGGCAGCCTGGCAGCAGCAACAGCGGCACGAGAAATGCATTCATTGCAGCTCGCCCGTGAAATCATTTGCGTGCCTCGTTTCAGTTTCCATTCATTCGACTTACCACCCACACTTTGAGCTAGCCAGCTTGCTACCTACTCATCGCACCGAGACATTGCGTTAAGTTTTGTTGGGTGGTGGAGAGGAATTTTTCATTGCTCAGATTTCAAAACAAACCGACGTACTTGCAGCTGCAACCGAACGAAATGGTGGAAATTTTTAAAATTCTTTTGCCAGTTTTTCTGGTGGCATTTAAGCTGCTATATCGGTTACTGGCAATCGAATGCATCGTTACTGTACCGAAATGCGCACCCTGGGAAATTGAGCAGCGCCCTGCGTTTCCTCTTGGCGCATTTTGCCCCTTCAAATAAACGGCATCCGAACCGGTGTGGCAGCGTGTAATGTCCTTTTTTTTACAGAGGATATGAACACCGTAAAACCATCGCGTTGTAAAATTTATACGACTTTTTTTCTGCTCCTCTGGAAGAACTCTGCTGCCGTTCATTGTTGGCAAACACGAGCGTCACATTTTCACGCGAACCGTTAAAATGAAATAATATTGTTTCGTATTGTTGTGCTGGGGTCCCCCTCTGCTTTTCTCCTTCCCCCCTTAAAGTAGGCAACCAACCCAGCGCGTTGTTGAGCAAACAGGAGGATGGTTATCGTGAAAATTTCATACCTTTCCATTTGTTGGAACGTGACATGCAGCCAGGCAGCCAAGTGAAATGCTCTGCTCGCGTCGTGAAATGTTTAGCTCTGAAATTTGAAAGATCATTAAAAGCGATGATCTTTTGATAAATTTATCGAGAGGGAAACGAGGAAAAAATACCGTAAGGTTTCATTTTGGAAGTGGGGATATAAGGGCATGATGGCCACGCGAGGCAAGATGGGCCCTTGTAGTTTTAGCAGAACTGTGTGTTTTGTACTGCCTATTTACTGCCGTATAAGGCACTTGGATTTTCTTTTTGTAAATGCAGGTTTTTCTAAACAAAATAATTTTTTTTTTCATGTGGTTAAAAAAAATTAAGGAAACTCAAAAAATCTCATACAAGAGTTTGAACGAACTGCACCTTTTTGTGTTTTATAATCGCTAGCCCTCACACCTAGTTCCGGAAGCCTTGAATGCTGAAATAGCCGATTTTGAACAAAGGAAATGTCAGTTAGTTTGTTAGAGTTTACTAAACCTGAATTTCCAAAAGGTTGATGTGGTCTTTTAGCCTCCCTTCAAAATTTTCAAGTGTCTTTCATCCGACTTGATTATTTCAAATAAGTCTCAAGTTTGTACTCTGTTTAAACCATGCGTTAGCTTAACACATTAAGGACCGTGAAGAAACCTAAGCCCAACACAAGTAATCTAAAGTCTTATTTCTACTAAAACTCGTGGCTGCAAAGTTCGAATTTCGCTGAACAAAGGTTCCAAAAGGAATTGGTACCGAATTTTCTCGAATGCGAGCATGATAGCTACAAAATGTTCCTCAAATTGCCTTTCTGTGACATGCCAATGGCATCACTCCGTTATGAAGTAACAAATAGGGCCTCAAATAGCCTTCTATGGACTTGAAGTTCCAAAAAGTTTTTCAAAGAGCCTTGCCTTTTTTGTGAGATGTCAATCGCATCCACTAAGTATAACAGTAAAAAATTGGGTCTCGAATTTAAAACACCGAAGTTTGGCATTCTCTCTCTCAGAAACCACTAAACCAAATTCTACAAATTTAGTGTCCTTAATTTATCGAAAGTGTTGTTTACAATTTTTTACATTGAAGTTTCTAAATAAAATGTATCACATTTGATGTATGCTTATCAATAAATCACACACGCGTCAAGCAAAAAAAAAAAAAACGAGATATCTAGTATTTGTTCCGCAATGTGCTGAGGTGCTCGTTTTGCTCTTTTTCCCCCCTTAAGAATGGAAGTCAAGTATCATTATCTTTTGGTGGAGTGTTGAGTGTTTTTTAAGCAGAGATATATCATCAACGTGCTTTATGAATTTAGTTCAAATTCTTATCTAGTTCAAATTTCTTCAATAACGGCAACAGGTCGTCAAGTGATAACTAATAGGAACGTGCCGAATAAATATAGGGGAGAGTGAGGACTTATTCCTTGGAATCTTGATTTGTCAGCAATATCTCGTAATCTATTTAGAAGTGTAATGGTCATGGTTTTTCATCCATTAGCATGGGTGCTCATCAGACTGTCACGAATTTGTATGGGAAATTTCAAACTTGTGAAATGTTATGCGCTGCAGGCTAAAATTGATCCTAGGCCTTGTACAAGATTTCATGCCAAATTTGGACCAGATCGGATCATAGAAAGGGGTCGCTCAACGGGCTTGAAGTTTGTACAGGATTTTGGTATAATTTTTTTTGGGAGGAACATGAAAATCCAGATTTTAAGGTTTTTTTTTTAAACCTGAACCATGACACATATTTCATCCGAAGACTGCATTTCGATTCAAATTGTGATAAAAAAGTTATTAGGCTTCAAAAATGGGCTAACTTTTTTGGGGGTTATATTCATCACTGTTAATGCTGCGTCAAAATGTTAGAAGCAGTGTCTCATTTATAGTGATGAATATCATCCGGAACAAAGATAGCCCCAGCTTAATACCTTTTTTATCTTTACTCGAATCAAAATGTAGTCTTGGGATGAAATATTTTTCATAGTTTAGGCTTCAAGAAAAACATTATTAAAAAGAAATCGGTCGAAGGGGACCAAAGGTATTGATGAAAATCTGGATTTTCATGTTCCTCCTAAACAAAATGTCTTAAAATCCATACAAATTTCAGGCTCGTTGAGCGACCTCTTCGGCATGAGATCTTGTACTAGACCTAGGATCAATTTTAGCCTGCAGCGCATAACTTTTTCAAAAGTCGGATCACTTGGGGCACTCTAGTGTTAAAATATTTTAAGTATTGATATTAAAGACATACACCGTCTTAGCCGAATTAGGCTTTACAGACTGAATAATTGACATGGACAACTTAAGATTATCATTTAACACCCAGTACGAGATGGAATCGAACCCATGCCATCAGTGGATCAGCGATTACCGTCTTACCACGCTACCCACTCGATCACCGAGACGTACCATATTTCCAACTCTTGGACCATAAAAACTTGAAATTACACGCTGTCAGAAAATGCAACAGACGGCGAGCTGCAAAATTTTTCCAAAAAGATATGATAAAAACAAGAAACGGAGATCAAGTATTCCCATTCTCCCCTACTTTACCAAAGATGATATGATTGTTAAAGCACTACTGGCAAAAAGACTTACTAGAGCTCCCAAAAAAAATGATGCATGACCACTATATTGTATACATTCAAGGAGAAACAAGGAAAATATATGATGGAATTTTTATCCTATTGGATAGAACATAAAAAAAATAGGAAGGATCGAACTCACTACAACACATCCCATCTCTCGGCTTGCTATTCCGATATCTAAGACTGTGCACCACCGATTACCAAAAAAAAAAACGCACTACATTGGCTGTTTGCCATTTAGCCGGTGTATTTTTTCATCCTCCTTTGTCATTGGAGGCATTTTGGCATAGAATCTTATACCGATTATTCCATCTCCAAGGAAATTTATAATTGGAGTAGAGTGGGATTAGTGGGTGTCCAAAGATTGCCCATATAAATATATATATATGTAAATAAATAAATAAATAAATAAATAAATAAATAAATAAATAAATAAATAAGCAAAATAGCTGAAGGAAAGATGGAAAATGTTTTCAGATTTGATGACCCGCTTTGAAAACGATTAAAATGAATCATAAGAACGAATTAAAGGCAACTGGTTTAAAACCGTAGCGGTTCAGTACGATAGATGACACAAGCAGAAGTCTACATTTAGAAATAAACTGTTGTCTAAAACACTCTTTGTTTCTTCGAATATTTGTCTTAGCTCATTTAAAAAATGCTGATTCAAGAGTCAGCGATTGTTCAATTTTTTTTAAAAGATTATCGATGTCCGAAACAAACAAATTTTCCCACACCATGATACAGCTCTTCGGGTGCATGAACGTGTTTTGGTTGTTCTTATTATAAAAGTTTCTCGTCATAGGTCGTTCATACTGGTGTTCGTTTTATGAGGTCTAAGAGCATAATTGGTCGGGATTCGACCAGACCGAACTGAAAGCCATCAGCATTTTTTCGAGTCACTTTAGTATAATGGACGAATATTTTCATCTATAGACGAAATCTGCGAAACTTATCAACCCTATTCAATAGTTCTTAACCCAAGGAACAAATCCCATTGAATTATTTTAGATGTTTCTTTAGCGCACAAGAATAACAAGAATTTCAAAATCTGCAGTTTAAAAATTATCTCATGGCGTTCAGTTCGGTCTGGTCGAAGGCAGGACAATTGAAACAAATCTTCCTGACGGCTTTATCTACGGAACGGAAACTAGTTTTTTCACCATCTTATCGCATTCAATCGGTCCCTAAATTTAATGCCCTTCGTAACAACGAGTTTTGCTGGGAATTATACCCTTTTTTCGGCTTATGAGAAGACGGAACAGTTTTCTAAGCAGAGAAATAAAGTTTTGTGTATAATTAAGTTCAAGTGTGAAGATCATGTACCATTTTTCTACACCTGTTTTTTACTTTTCGATAGTGTATCAAAAAAATATTTCGAGCCGATATTCTTAATGTGCCAAAAGATACTGGGATTTGATAGTTTTGATAGCAAATGCATACTTTATTTTCTCCAGTATGTAACACGTATATGTTTTATGAGCCATCGGAAGTTGTGATTAGTTTACTTTTGAAAAGCCTGGCCTACAGCTTTATTATTTATTTACATCTTGCTTTTTGATAATTTTTTCGAATCCTAAGGAAAAAACAATGCAACCTCTTAATTTACTAAATTTAGTAAGTATATTCAATGGAATCTTCAAAATAAGTAAAGAAATTAACCATTCAAAGATAGTGTAACATATTTAGATAAAGAATTTCGTATTTTAGCAATGAACGGCTTTATTTACGCGTTCATCCGCACGATGAAAAGTGCAAAAACATCATCTTCAAAGTCAGCTCATCTGGAATGATTTTCCAAATCACCATGATTGTTCGACATCTTACAGTTCCGGCTTACAGTTTCCCCGAAGTCAGACGCTCAGTTAAAGATAAATTATCGTAATCATCCTTAGGTGAAATTTTCAACGCGTCGAGGTAAAAGAAAAAAAAAATTGTATGATGGATACATTAAACGCACGTCGAGGTGGGTTGTTATTGTTGATTTTTGCAAACTCGTTATTCTTTTTTTTACTATTATTTTGGCAGAAATGAAAGAAGAAGGTTTGGCAAACAAGAAAAAACCATAGAGTATACATACAATATCTTTTGGTTACCCTCTGCCAAACATAACCCGTTACCAGGAAAAAGATCATTTTTGCATATTACCAAATTTCTGAAACGTGTGACATTTGTTAATCTTAGTTTGTCTAACCTGAAATTATAAATTTTCTTTCACTTGTTCCTAAGACTATTTAGTAATGAAGCAAATCCCTAGAACATAAAATGGAACTTCTCATCACATTCATCGCCTTTTTAATTTGTAGTTTTTTGTTATCAAAAAACAACACTCTTAACATAGCAAAATAACCGGCAGTGTACTTTCAATTGATCCGGATGAAAACTCAATGGATCAAAGCATGCTTTTGTTCGTCGATACTCGGACGTGTGATACACCCTTTTTCGTTATTATGCTCTGAACTCCACCTTCATTTTGCGTGCGCCAAGATATTTTCGGCATATAAAATAAAAATTTAGGTGAATTCGATTAGTTGCTCAGCAACTTTTGAACTAAAAACTTGCAAATTCAACTAGGGTTTGGCTCTATCGCTTAAGCCAAAATTATTCAAATTCGACAAATTTGTATAATAAATAACAAATCAAGTTTCTACCGTAATTCTACATCAACTTTGTGGTTGTGTCTGATATACAACCACTTCAACTTATTTTTTTAAATTTTGGTTATATTTTTAATATATTTCTGAATTACATGATATCTTCTTCTTAATCATATGTGATCACAAAAAGTTTTGCATTTTATCCGGAGAATCATTTGAAATGGGAGTAGCGACGAAAGAAGCCCGGTTAACTAAAATAAATTGTCTTAGAAGAAAAAAAATTATTCAAGATCAACATTAGAAAACATGTCATGAAATCAAAATTATAATTCAAATCATGAATCTTTTTGACCCCCTCCCCCCCCCCCCCCCCCCCTTTCAACTGATTCTTAACTCGAGGGCTGATTTTTATTATTTTTCTAAATAATATGCCCACTGCCATAAAGGTTGATTTTCTAGCTTCATTTTCGATCAAAACATTGAGAGAATTGAGTGTGTTATATTCAAGGACTTAAACATTTTTTTAAAATTTATAGCTCGACCTTGTCAAATTTATAACTAAATCTGGACAAATCGGTTAAGGAGTTTCAGAGTTGCACCCTGCTGAAGATCGCGTTGTGCCGTTACGAAAATTGATTTGATTTTTCAAGAGAATTTTTTTCAAAACGATTAAGGTCGGAACAAATATCAATATCTTCTTTTGTAAACCCCCCCCCCCCTCTGAGAAATTCTCCAAAAAACTCGAAAGGAGAAATAGATGAAATTTGAAGTATTTTATGGAAATATTGAAAAAATTATCAAATATCCGAAAGATTACAAGAGCAAAAACAAATTGTGGAGGATAAGAGCTTGATCACCTTTTGTATTATTTGTTTTATTGAATTTTACGATAAAAAATTAATTGATGTTTAGATTTTGAACAATGAAATTGTATTCAACTATGTGGCATCAAAGTTTTCGGGGAATTTGTTTCAATTTATTAGTTTTATTAGCAAATTTTTTAATATCCCCCCTCACAATGTTCTAAACCCGGATGTAAAAAGAAGAATTTGATATTTGGTCCAGCATAATTTATTTTTTTTTTTAATGGAAGTTTGACATTACTAGGTATGTGTTATATTAACTGAATTCAGAAATTAAATTTTTAAGTGCAACCAAGACAATTAAAAGCTTTTTCTGCTTGAACGAGGTTGTTGAAAACTTGGTTCAAAAATAAATAAAAATCCAGGAGATTTATATAAAAATCAAGAAAGAGAGTATCTTATTCAAAAAGTTTTGCAAGATGAAAATCTCGCTCATAACTTTTGTTACTTACTGGCACTTTAATCAAATAAAATATGGGATCGAGAAATAACAAATAAATCAGGGTGGAAAAATCTGATTGAATAATCTGAACTAAAAACTGCGATAAGCAATCAAGCTGAAAAGTAAAATAAATTTTATGTCATGTGTCTTCAATTGGAATCTGGGATAAAAACTAAACTGCACTGAAGTTTTGAAATCTCATCATGTTATCTGTTAACAAAAATTCAACAATTTTGACAATTTTGACAATTATGACAATTTGACAATTTTGACAATTTTGACAATTTTGACAATTTTGACAATTTTGACAATTTTGACAATTTTGACAATTTTGACAATTTTGACAATTCTGACAATTTTGACAATTTTGACAATTTTGACAATTTTGACAATTTTGACAATTTTGACAATTTTGACAATTTTGACAATTTTGACAATTTTGACAATTTTGACAATTTTGACAATTTTGACAATTTTGACAATTTTGACAATTTTGACAATTTTGACAATTTTGACAATTTTGACAATTTTGACAATTTTGACAATTTTGACAATTTTGACAATTTTGACAATTTTGACAATTTTGACAATTTTGACAATTTTGACAATTTTGACAATTTTGACAATTTTGACAATTTTGACAATTTTGACAATTTTGACAATTTTGACAATTTTGACAATTTTGACAATTTTGACAATTTTGACAATTTTGACAATTTTGACAATTTTGACAATTTTGACAATTTTGACAATTTTGACAATTTTGACAATTTTGACAATTTTGACAATTTTGACAATTTTGACAATTTTGACAATTTTGACAATTTTGACAATTTTGACAATTTTGACAATTTTGACAATTTTGACAATTTTGACAATTTTGACAATTTTGACAATTTTGACAATTTTGACAATTTTGACAATTTCGACAATTTTGACAATTTTGACAATTTTGACAATTTTGACAATTTTGACAATTTTTGGAATTTTTTTTATAATTTTGACATGCCAAGCATCACCATACTTCAAAGTTCAGGAGTCATATGCTGATCAATGTAACGAAAAAATGATATATTCGCAGATTTTAAAGCGTTTCAAAACTCTTTAAATAGAAGCTTGAATTTTGAATTTAGCAACGTTTATTTTCAGTTTGTATATGGTTTTAAAACTCTTTGGATTAGAAGCTTGAATTTCGAATTCATAAAAAAGATTAAAAAACTGGTAACAAAAAAACCGGGAAGGTACATTTAAGTTTTCTACTCATTTTATAATAGTCCAAGATTTATTTTTGTTTTTGAAGTTTTTTTTCTTTACAAAATTTGAAAAAAATAAGTACATACAGAATTTAAGTATTTTTGTCAAAGAAATTAACGTTTTCAAATAAAAAGTCTCAGAAAATGTTCCACTGTGCTGTCAGAATTCTTTAAAAAATTTCAACCCTCAGTCAGGCCTCGCAGAGAGAATATTTCTCTCGCTTATGTTATTGACATTTAATCATTTCATTTAACGAAACATAAAAAAAATTCTGATGATAGATTCAATTTAAACTGTGTATTAGATTATAGGTATTCCACTGTGAAAACATTTCATCCACCCTCATTTTGTCGACTTTAAGGGACGAAACCAATATATCTCTTCTCCCTTTTTCAATATTTAAAAAACCCTGAACGGAAGAATTAATAATGTTAGAAGCCAGAATTTAGAAATAAAATTTAACTTAAAAAAAAAGAATTAATAATGTTTTGATAAGAAGACTGGAATGTCATCGCCATATGGATTTTGATTTTTAATTTTTTTTATATAAAATGTTCCAAATATTTTTGATTTTGTGCAATGAAAAAAGTGTGAAAATTTGTTGCATACAAGTTTTTGTTCAAATTGAATTGATTTAATTGTTAATATGATAGATTCAACTACAATTGTATGATTGATTTTATGCATGCAACTATAAATATATTAGATTTAACTATACATTTCTGGTTGACCTATAATATTTTACTATAAATATGATACATTCAACTGTAGTGGTATAATTGATTCAACTGTAAATATGATTGATTCTACTACAAATGTATGACTGATTCTAGGTATCGAACTATAAATAAAGTAAATACAACTTTATTTTATGATTCATTGTGTGATACTTAAATAAATACATTTACATTCAAACACTACAGTTTATATAAAAGTTGTAAGTGTGTCAGCAGCAGTTAGATGATGTTTACCATTGGCTGCAACAGAAGGTTATTAGCAAAGGTATAATTAAAAATACATTTGCTTGCCCTTTAGGTTAATTCCATTACCTAAATTCAAAACCGATGCCACTGGAGGGATTCTTGGATATCTCGGTGGGTGGCACCGAATGATGTTTTATTGGAAAACTGAAATGGCTCAACAATGCCAAAATCATATTATTCTTTATCTTTTGTGTGCTTTCAGCTTATTACAAATAAATATATAAAAAATAATGTGTATAGAACCAAAATAAAAACTATTGCAATTATTACGAAAAAAAAACAGCTGTAAATATATTGTTGAACGCATAAAATCAATCATAAAAGTATAGTTGATTCAATCATGATCATAGTTAAATCAATCGTAGCACTTTAGATGAATCTACAATATATACATGTAGTAGAAAGCTCAACATCAATCAGTATATGAGATTCGAATTTATTTTAATTATAATTAAATCAATCATACAATTGTAGCTGAACTAATCATATTTATAGTTGAATGTTTAAAACCAATCATACATATCATATCATACTTTTATCTCCGTGCATAGTTCAATGTTGAATTTTTATAGTTATCCCAGAATCAATCAGTACCTAATCAAATTCAATAGAAGTGAAATATCTGTTGGTAAACTTATTTTGAGTTAAATATTTTAAGCACCCCCTCCCCTATTCGTATGTACTTTTTAAAATTGTCATAACTTCAAGCTTATTTTAATTTCGATATCTCATCAGAAATTCCTCCAGAAAATTCAGTTTTTAATCCGTTCTGCCAATAAGAAATATGTATTTAAAAAATCTTAATTTTTTTTTAATTCTTTTTTCTCAGGGATTAAAAAATCTTAACTTAAATGGCCTTTGTTGAAAAAATTCGATTCAAAGATTTTTGGTTTAACAGAGGTTTGAGATTCCTCAAGATATTATGTTGTATTTTTATTGGTCTTCAAGGTAATGTTACCTGATTTTGAATATTCTTCTATCCGGTCTGAGAGCCAGATTGAATGTTTTCAAATCACATATGAGGCCCTAGGAGCCAAAGGGGTATAAGTGCATAAAAGCTTAGTTTGAGAAAACGCGCTTTAAAGTTTTTGTGTTTGGCCATTTTCCGTATATTTTCCGAAAGTTTGTATTTTTCTTCGAAACGTAAATGTATCTGAATAAAATTCAAAAAATTTGAAAAAATCACCAAGTATAGCTTGAAATATGGAATATCAATTGGCATCATTTTCTCAAAATCGGTCATTTTTGCTTTTATACCCCTTTGGCTCTGAGGACATCATATCTAAGAATAAATATGGTGGGTGGTCAACAACAATTAGCAAATCCATGGATGACATTCACATGCGTTCATTTTCCAACCCTGACACCTGTCTAGGTGTCAATAATCCGGATTGTCACCTCTACATAGCAAGTAGTAGCTTGGTATGTATCTATAGTAAACAAACAAAAATGACAAAATCCCAACCTTCTCTTATTGATGTTTCCTCGCAAACGCGCAAAGTGGATGATTTAGCACTTTTTGTCGCAGGTAAAGGCTAGGTGGGTACTTGTTCAAGTTCAACGGATTGTTGAAAGAAACGAGTGAGCATCCAGGGCGAAGTTTCGGTTTTTGTTTGGCCAAGGGCGGAAATTGGAAGCAACTTTTCTTTGAAGCAATTTCGGTGGCGAACAGCGATGTTTGGTGCGACTTAGAAGGAAGAAGGGTAAGAATGCTAGCAAAAACGCGAAGAAGATAAGAAAAAATGGACGTTATAAATCTTCACCACAAAAGAGTGCAACCAATGGCATCACGGTGTGGATTCGAATGGTTGCTCGCTGCAGCTTCTTGGAAAGATTTCCGGAGAGATTTTCGACTACTTGAACAATAGTGACTGTTGTGGATTTTTTTGTGCTTGAATAATTGTTAGGGAGGACACAAAATTAAGAATTAAATTGAAAATAGGGATTTCAGATTTGAGTCGGAGACAATAACTTTCGAAATCATCTTCTTGAAACAATTCTTACCTTTTGACCTACACAACCTAAAGTTTCGAAGTGAAAAGTACTTTAAAATTTGTTTGATCCATCCCTAACGCAAAATTACTGCTGCCATCTGTCATGTGTGCCCTGGATCTGTCAACGGAACAGGATTTTTCTTCCGGTATTATCAGGACACCATTATACCATCTGCCGGCACACACTTCGAGCTTCCGGTCTACTATATCACCCGAATAGTTGAATCTGCCCGATATGGTTTTCGAGAATGTCTTGAAAATATCAAAAGAAAAGTGCATTGTTGTTGTGGCAACTTTTTGTGTCCTTTTTCCTCTTGGATCCAAGGAATTTTCCTTTTTTCTGTTTCACCCAATTTAATGTTGGGAACGTTGTGTAAGCTTCAACCTTTTTACAGCCAAATGATTTGATTAAATTTTCTCAATATTAAATCACAAACAACATATGTAGATTAACAGATCAACATTATTGCATGAATAATGTTCCGACAAATTGAGCCATGATACATTTAAATTGGCATTAATGTGACCAAAACAATGCTATACGTAATCGTGAATTTGCTTTTTTATCCTGGTTGCGGTTTGAAAAAAAAAATCATCTTTCTTCAAATACCGACAGCGTTTTTGTTTTTAACCTCAATTTCAACTCTTTCCAATTCCATTCGTTAGCAGCAGACGAAAGCATTGTCAAAATCCATTCATTTATTGTTGGGTGCCGATTTTGTTTTCCACCAAGCGACCAACAGTTCGGGGGGTCATTGATAGCACCATGATGATGGGGGCACTGACCACCCACTTCCGGTTTTCATTGAATGACACCAGCAGCAATGAGCAATAATCGCAACAGGGAAAATGGTTGGGTTTGAAAAAACGTAGGAATATAAAAATACGGATTTATTTCCACTGCAACTGGGAATTGTTTTAAGCTCATCCCGAAAGCTTTTTATTGCGGATCTGCTTAAAATGCATGTTGCTTTTGTCGGGACGTTTGTGATTGTATGTTTTGTGAATTGTTATTAGGCTGAGCGAGAAGTAAACAAAAACTGATCGAAAAAGTTTAAATAATATTCAACGAAAAAAAAAAAAATCCAGAATTTATCAGTAACGATTTTGCGATTTTTTTTTCAGGCACCGTGATAATATTATGCGAAAAAGAACAGTGAAATTCTCGTTAGGATTTGAGAATGTAATTTTAAGGTTTTTGATTGAAACCCACAATTGTAAAATAGTTGCTAATGCAACAAGATGCAAAAATTGGACTTTTTAGAACGAGATTATGGTTTACAAAAAAAAATGGCTTTAGAGTAAACGAAAGCTGAAGTTAAAGCTATTCGATGGAACATAAAAAAAAATTTCAAATTTTTTACGAACCAAAATTTAAGAAAAAGTCTAATTAACTGTTTCTCCATTTCAGCTCTTGTAAATACTGTTTTAAAGATGGAAAAATTGTTTTAAAAATAAGACTACGAAATTCTTGTTTTATCCAAAATTTTTCAATCATTGATTTTTGATACGTAGAGAATTGAATCTACTAAAATTTTTCAAAGTTGGCTATTTTGTGGTGATTTTTTGAAATTTGAAACATAATCCTTTATTTGTAATCTTCCCTGAGTTTGCTCAGTTTTCAGTGATTTTTCAATGTTTAAAACAATTGAAAGTATCTTCAATGGAAAACAAATTTAATTGACATTCATATGAAATAAATAAAATTCCGCTGTGAAGTGTCACCAACATATGCGGAATACTTTTTTTTCGATTTTCCATCGTAAAGTTTGTACTTCAGCTTTCATGAACTATAAAGCAATATTTTTTTGAGTAAACACTATGCTATTTATGGTAAATTCAGTAAGAGATGTTTTTTTTCGGATTTTTGATTTAAGACCTTGAATTGCAAGGAAGCAAGTGAATAGCACTGTGTTAAATGTCCGGAACATTTTTTTTATTGACATCAAAAAGTTTATTTTGATGTATTTAAAAAAAGATAGCAGTGAAAACAATTTAGAACTAATTTACTTCAGGAGTGTCAAATTGATACTCATGGTCAGGGAGTTTTTCTAGGCTTCAGGGAGTGTCAATTAAAAAACTTAGAAAGATTTCATGAATTCATTAGGATCACATAAGAAATTGCTTTGTTTTGATGAACGTGAAAAAAGTTACAAGCCTTAAAACTTCCAAAAGTGTCAAATCGGCTCTCAAGAGTGGATTGGGTTAAGTGGGTTTTAAAAATATTTATCATCATTTTATTCAAATGCTTATGGTTAGGTTGCAGAATTTATCACGCACGTATCTGGGATAATATGAACGATAAATCTGGCAGAATCCGGGCAGTTGATTTAAAAATTCTCAGTCCAAAAACCGAGCAATATCCGGGGATAATTTGGACCAAACCTTAAAAATTATGCATTAAATATTCAGAAAAAATCGCATTCAAAAACATTTCATTTTTATCAAAGCACATCAGTAGTTTATGATTGTATTTCAGGCTTCCATGGATATAGGAAAGGGGGGAAGTTTTGGGGGTTAAGCCCCCCTCTCCCCACATGAGAGTTCAAAAAAAGATATTCCTCTCTTCATTCAAAATTTTAAATTCTTACTAAAGTTTGGATGATTTAGTAAGGTTGGTTGAGAGCAACAACTTGATCTTGAACTGAGGCCAAAATCTCGAAAACTGTTCCTAAATCTAAATTCTGCAATAGTTTGAAAACAAACTTGTTGATAGGAATTTAGTTCTGAATCTGAATATAAAATTCACAATGAGATTTAACTACTTGCAGAGAATCTGGTTCCAAACTTATAAGACAAAAAAAACTATCAAAATTTTATTTCTGTTTTCAGACGTCGGAAACTGTGTCCAAATCGGAAATTGGAAACTAAAATTTATAAAAACAAATTTGTTTTCGCTTACAAAATTGATTCATGATTGGCATAATTATATGCATTTTCAATATAGGGATGATAATTTTCAGGATAAGAAAAAAAAATTATAAAAAACTATCCTAAATTTTTGTATGTTATTCAGATTCGACCTTTTTAAACTTAATTCTTATCCAGAGAGTGATGTGGCGAATGTGGGATGCTCGAAAAACTAGAAAACGATTGCCATGAACCAAGTGTATTGGAGAAATATTATTCATTATTTGGGTTATGTAGTGAGACGGAAAAAATGTAAAGACATAAATCTTATGCAGGGATCAAACCAAAAAAAAAAAAATTATAGTGGCGACCTTCAATAAAAAACTTAGAGTAATCATATTCATATTTAAATTCAGTTTCACAAGTCAGTTTAAAAATAGTTACTGAAATAATGAATTCAGATTAAAACCAAATACTTAATAATTTGAGTTTTCCAGAATTTTTTTTTTCGCACGAAGCCGAGCCGGGAAATTCTGGGCATTTTTTTTTAAACAGAGACTTTTCATTTTTATATAACGTAATCGAGTTATCTTTAAACAAATACAAAATGATGAATGCATATTTTTTTATATCCTCAACCTCAACTAGTACTTTCAAGTTTTTCATTTTATTTTCATTATTTCAACTAGTGAAATTCATTGTAGTATTCTTTAACCCCTAAATGTATGCAATATTATCAGAAAAAGTGCAAAAATTAGTTTCAACCTAACCAGAAATCAATGCAATTGGTGTTTTTATGCGTGTAATGGCTTTTATGGCATCAAAATTCATAAAATATACATTTACTTGCTGACCCGGTAAACTTTGTTTTACCTTTAAATCAATAAATCGTTATAAATGTTTTATTTCATCTGCACGTCTCTAACTTCATCGTGCTTGCGAATCGATTTTAATGAAAATCGTAACAAAATTGTACGGCTTATGTCCCATTGAAAGTAGATTTTGTATGGGGTATGAGATTCTTGAAACTTTTATACAAACCATCTCTGACCCGAAAGACTCTCGGATACCAACTTTCACTTCATTCCGACCGACCGTTTATACGTGATGGTGTTAGAAAGAAAACGCCTCCCTTTTTATTTATAAGACATACGTTTTCATTAGATTTTTCATTAAAATCAAAGTTTGTTGCAAGTTTCCCCTTTTTCTAAATATAGTGAGAATCGCGTGCTTAAAAAAATCAAAATTACTTAAGGATCCAATAATTTATCTGACTATGTCAGTTTGATGTCCTACTAACTTTTAAACTTTTTATGCATAAAGGGTATGATTTTATTTGAAGTGAGTTTTTTCAGAAGCCATTGAAGTTGAAAAGTGTTGCATGCAAGGCCGGATTAAAGGGGGGGCAAAAGGGGCAATTGCCCCGGGCCCCCGAGGGAAAAAAAGTTTTAACATTACTTTAATCATACTACTACAAATCCATGAAAAGAAATCAAAACTAGAAATTCGGAATGAAAACTTGAAATATAAAAACTAAAAGGCCCACATGAAAAAATATCTAGATTAGTTTTTGTCTTAAAAAGTTAAGGGGCCCCCTAGAGTAAGTAGTTAAGGAGCTCTCCTACATTTTGCGAGTTGAGAATATCAAAATCTTTGGAAAAAACCGAATTCGAAAAAAAAATTAAGAAGAATATGAGGCAAAACACCTCAAATTTTCATTTTTTATCGAAACATATCAGTTGTTCTGTAAAGAATGAAAAAGTGAAATAAAAAAAAACATCTCCTCATTTTCATTACATTCAAACGTCTTGCACTAAAATATTTTTTGTTGTTACGTTGCACTAAAATCGCAGCTGATTTCGCTTTATGATAAACATTTAAGAATTTTACTCGGGTAGTATTCGGGTTAATACCGCGTATTATAAAAACTATTCACCTTTCAATCATTATTATTGAAATTTTCATTGGTTTGTAAATTCTAAACCCTTTTCCCTCCTTAGTTTTGAAAGTAAAATCTTTAAAAAAAAAACTGTAGTTGCTTAAATTGGACCAATCGACAGTACAGGGTTTCTTTATTGAATTTCCATACCAATCTCTGTCTTAGACATGAAATTTGTACTGGAACATTTTCAACTGATTTAACCAAAATTTTATCATCTACTGAAGTGAATATCCTTAATTCAGCATATCATTTTCCAAATGATCATTCTCAAATTATCATAAAAACGATCTGATAGTTGAGTTGCTTGTATCATTGAGTGATTTTTTTAATATGATTTTTTCTATGATCTTTTTCCAGATTCAATTCGTTGGGGTTTTCAAATCTTGTGTTGTTTCATCAGTTACTGAAGTTTAGTTTCATAGTTTTTCTGAATTTTGAAAATTCAGGATCTTTGTTTAAAGTAAGGCTGCCAGAATTTTGTCAGCATGTACCCGGGCCGGACAAATCCAGGCTATTTTAGCTAAAAACCTGGTAAAATCTGGGCATTTGATACCAAAATGTCTACCAAAAATCTGGACAATATCTGGGCGAAATTGATCAAATTCCAGGAAATACTCAACACAAATCGAGAAAAAACTTGATTTTTTTTCATCGGCAATTTCCAAATCGTATTTTAAGCTTTCAAAAAAACTTTTCATTATTAATTTTATAAAACTTGCTCAAAAAAATCCGTTTGAGAACAACACAACACAATTTGATTTTCTCTGTTTGTTTTGGAAAATAATGTGAATAAATCCGGGCAAAACCCGGGCTTTTTTCTATTAAATCCGGGCAACCGGGCCGGACCGGAATTTTGCAAATTTTATGTTAAATATCCGGGCAAACCCGGATAAAATCGGGCAATCCGGCAACCTTAGTTTATAGTACTAAACTCATTTGGATTCCGTATCTGATTTTTTTTTCAATGATAACTGATTCTGTGTTTCAAACATTCAATCTTTATTCAAATTTTTTTTTCCAACCGATCATTTTTGCACTAATACTCCTTTGGCTTTGAGGGCATCGAATGAAACTTTCGTCTCATTTAGAATAACAATTTGATAAAAAAAAATCATCTGATGAGAATCATATTCAAAAACATCTCATGAAAAGATTTTTTTTGTGTTTCAAAGACATAAAATTGAAATTCACATTAGGTGCAATTCCTGCTTTTGGTCTGATTGTAACTTTGAATCTCTTTTTTTTAAGTTTAATTCATATTTTGTTTCTCAAAACTTGATTTGAAATTATGATTTAGATTTGGGACACTGAATTTTGGTACTGAATATAACGTGATTTATCTCTATGGAATATGGATTTAGTTATTTTGTTTATTATTTTTAAATTTTGATTTCTATGTTTCAAATCTTCAAGATACTTGCTTATTGTCACTAGGTAAATATTTTCGAATTAGCACAAACCAAACGATCAGTGATGATATGAAAATCATTTAAAATATCTCTCTGGTCATTTTTTTAAATTAGAGAATTTTATTTGGTGATAAGGGTTTAAAAAAAAATGAGAATTTAATTTAGCATTTTGCAGCATAAATAAGAGTTTTCATTTTTAAGAAATTTCTAAACTCTTCCGCAATTTTTGCACGTGATTGATTAACAATTTTTATTTGAAGATACCGGAAACTATTTTCTACGCAGACAACCTGGCTATTTGAAGATAGTATATTGAACTCATCCTCTGTTTTTTTACACGTTCAAAAGCTTTTGTATTTTCTGGGTAGCATTTGAAAGAAAAAATAGAATCATAGGGGCCCCCCGAGAAAAATTGCCCCGGGCCCCCCGATGGCTTAATTCGGCCCTGATTGCATGTTACCCTAGTTGCGGTATTGCAGTTTTATTTAAATCGAATTTCAATTAAAATCTTAAACTTGAATCGAGTTTCTCAGAATCAAGTTTGAACTGCAAAAGATTCCGTGAAATTTTCTTTTTCATAATTTATTTATTTTCATGGATGATTGAAATGTTTGTAACATTTTTTTGTTGAACTTGGTATATTTATTTAGCAAATTTTACATGAGCATAGAATAATTTTTTAAGGGAAATTGAAAGCTTTCTTAAACCAACTTTTTCATTGCTCAAATCAAAACCTTTAATCACCCAGACTTTTGTGCGAATTCAAATCGTATATCCATCGGTGAAAGTTGCTTATCTTTTTAGTTACTACTAAATACTTCATTATACAAATTCAGCTTACCTTTTTGAAAATTTTAGGGCGGATTTTCACAAGTGACGAAATAAGTTGAAAAATTTAAATAATGCAAATAATAATGGTACAGAATTTCAAGAGGAAAAATCAATAAAGTACAAAGATTTATTCTCATTTTTTTTTAATTCTTGCATTGTTTAAGCAAAAAAAACTATAGAAAAAAAGTCATCAAAAACCACCCCCTGAAGCGGTTCTTCCTACGAACCTGCAGACTTTCAAAAAATAATTTCTGTTTATTTTGACAATGCTTGTTTAGAAATTTTCTTTTTTTAAACAAAAAAAATTAAAGTCACTTTATTTGAATATTGTTGTTTGGTTTTTGCTATTAAAGTGATAAAATCTGGGCATTTTTGAACATTCAATTTGTCTTCAAAGAATCTTCTCTTTGAGAAAAAAGATTTCGTTTCTAATATTTTGTTGATAGTCATATTATTGCAAATTATTACTTTCTGAATTTGTGTTTTTTTTTTTCAACAACATTTGAACAACATTTCGAAGTTTAATTGTGATGTTTCAATCGTCTTAGAAATAACGGGGTTATTTCCTAGTTTTATTCTTTTTCCTTTTTTTTTTTTATTCAGAAAGAACTTTAGCAATCCCACTCAATTTCCTCCAAGTTTTTCTCAAAATTTACACAAATAAACAAAAAAAAAAACGATTGATGCTGTTGAAAAATTTTTGTACAAAAAATCTCAACGCTGATGTTGGTTATTATTTTGACATTTATCAATTGAATATTTAAGGGTGCTTAATCGGTATAGCGCACGGCACCCTTCCAAATAAACGAATTTCAAATCTACTCTCTAAGAAGGCCAATTGATCAATTACCAGAATTACTCATTAACTATTTAACTATGAATTAGTGCTATACGAAATAAAATGAAAAACTCTGAACAACTCAGAAATATCAAATCTTTATATTATCTATATGAGGGGTTGCAGCCAAATGGGTCATGTCAAATCTCGAAAAACGACCATAATATATTATTGAAACTGGCCCACAAACCTGCAAAATTTCTACTAAATCGGAGATCAATCAATTTAGGGTAAGGTTGCCAGATTGCCCGGTTTTATCCGGGTTTGCCCGGATATTCAAAATACAATTTGAGAAAAGTCCGGCCCGACCCGGTTGCCTAGATTTTATTGGAAAAGCCGGTTTTTGCCCGGGTTTATTCTCATAGCCATTCTCAAATCCATCTTAAAAACGAATTTTGTTGTTTATTTATGCGCCCAAAACGATTTTTTTTGAGCAAGTTTCATGAAAATGACCATAAAAGGTTTTTTGGAAACCTCAAATACAATATAAAGTTAGCGCCGATGTGGTCTAGTGGATAGGCTGGCGCGAGTCTGGTTTTGGTACGCCAGGCGTACTGGGTTCGATTCCCGGTATCGGCAAGAAAAACTTTTGGGTTCGAATCCCATAAGCGGGCCGACAGGTAAGATGTGTTTCATTATATAACTGACTATATAATTGGAATGTTCAATCAGTTGCCAGCTGGCCAGGTATATACACGGATGCCGGAATATCTGTAAGTAAACTTGCCCACCTGATTGATTCGTTCTTCCAAAATATACCTACATCAACACACGCAATACATTCACCACATAAAAGTTAATACGAAGCCATGGGGTCCGGGTATGGTGGCGCGCTGCATTGGAGATTTGTCGAACCAAATAATCTAAGGAATGTATGTGAACCCATACTTAGGCAGAAACTGCGGTGAATCCGTGCACCCATGGCGGGTTACCAACATACATACATACCTCAAATACGATATAAAGTGTGCTGATAAACTTTAAAGAAAAATGAGTTTTTCAAGTTTTTTTTCTTCTTATTTTTCGATGAGTAATTCTTAAGTTTTGACCAAATTTGCCGGATTTTGGTCGACAACTTTGAAATCAAGTGACCAGATTTTTCCAGGTTTTAAGATAAAATAGCGTGGATTCTCAGGCCCGGATACGTGCTGAAAAAAATCTGGCAACCTTAATTTAGGGATGCCTAAAAATGCTCAAAATCCCGATTTTCAAACCACAAAAATCATCTGAAGGGAGACCAAATGAAATCGGAAAAATCGATGTTTTAATTAAATCCCAAAAAGTCGAAGTTTTAGTGAATTTATTTTTCTTTTGTGTCCCTCTGGTAATTTTGAATATTTCAAATTTTCGGATTTTCTATGGTCCCACCTTTGGTGATTTTCGAGGGCATAAAACCGAAATTTTGAGCGCTTTCAGGCACACCTAATTTGTTGAAGCTCCGATTTAGCAGAAATTTTGCACAGGGCAGGTTTTTGGACATATCTAAAAAAATTCATCGGTCGTTTTAAGAAATTCAACATGACCCATTTGGCTGCATCCCTAGTAAACATAATATAAAGATTTGATTTTTTTGAGTAATTCAGAGTTGATCATTTGACTTCTAAAAGTGTTAATTCATAGTTGATTAGTTCGTGAGATAAAAAAGTTTAAGCCTAAATAATAGCATTTTTAAACTTAACGCATTGAGGACGCTTGACGCGAGTGTGTTTCACTGAGAATCATATCTCAAATGAGATACATTTAACATAGATATTTCATTCTACAAAATTGAAAACAACACTTTTAAAATTAAAAGATACTAGATTTATAGAATTTGATTCATTGGTTTCTGAGATAGAGATTTCCTCATTTTGGTATTTTCGGGCAAAGATTTCTTTGCAGTCCTTAATGTGTTAAGAAACTTTTCATA
>NC_073693.1:316633098-316661901 GCF_029784155.1 Uranotaenia lowii
ATACACGAAACGTTCATTTGAGTTTCTATCATTTTGAATGGGAGTTAATGCGTTGTTTTTAACTTCGAATTTTTATTTTGTTTATTCAAATTCCCTGTTATCAACATTTTCAGTACCTACATATACTAATATTCTAAGAAATTTTCATCTTCTAGGGGCAAACATTAACGGAGAATTTTTTTAGTTTTTATTTCTTGATTTTCAGCGAAAGCTGAAAGCAAATATCTTCGGGGATAGTTTTGAACTTGAGTTTTCTTCCGTTTTAGATTGTTTTTTTTTCGTTTGCAGAAATACGTCGCTATTTTACGCAGTTTTACTCAATTGTTTTTCTATTTTCGCCAAAATAATTTAAGAAGAATTCTTTACTTTATACCATTCGCAGACATGGCACATTAGACTGAGTCGATTTGGGGTCATTTTTGAATTTCAAAAACCCTGGGGTCTTAAAAGCTTCGTTTTGGTCCAAAACTCATCTATGATTTTTTGTCGAATTTTTAAGTAACGTTCACATGAGTAAATTTGAACTTTTGAGTTTTTATGGGAAAATTTAACATTTTGTACTGAAAAATCAACATCATTTTTGTTTCGTCTGTAGTACCTAGTCAGCTGATGGTTTGTGTGCCAATTTAAAAGTTTTCTAAAGGAAATTTTCCGCTGAACAACTTTGTCGAAGACCGTAACTTCGTATCTTATAAGAAAAAAAAAGTTATAAGCTGTTTAACAGGGGTATGTCTTTTCGCACTGATATACAATAAAATCAATTGACATCCCTGCATAGTGCCTAGCGAAGTATTGCGTGACTACTTTCCATGCAACACTTCGCGAGGCTCAAACAGTGATGTCAATTAAATTTATTGTTAATCAATGCGAAAAGACATACCCTTTGAAACAGCTAATATCTTTTTTGCCTAATAAGATAAGAAGTTGGGGTCTTGGACAAAGTTGTTCAGCGAAAAATTTCCTTTAGGAAACTTATAAATTGGCATAAAAACAATCAACTGACCAGGTTCCACAGACGAAACAAAAATGATGTTGATTTTTTAGTACAAAATATTCAATTTTTCCATGCAAACATAAAAGTTCAAATTTACTCATGTAAACGTTACTTAAAAATTTTACAAAAAAACATGGATGAGTTTTGGACCAAGACGAAGCTTTTAAGACCCCAGGGTTTGAGAAATTCAAAAATGACCCCAAATCGACTTAGTCTAATGGCACATGTCTGTTTGCAGGGTTTCTAAACAACACTTCTCATGGTATGAAAATTCGCGATTTTTATGCTAGTATTTTTTTAAACAAATTCCATTTTAAATTCTGGTTTTCAATATCTGTTCTCCGAAATGCATTTCAGTATCCACTCTAAATTAAATGATCTTATTTTCAATTTACATTTCATAATATTTTTCAAAACACGAGTGCTGTATTAAATTAAATTAAATTGAATTAAATTAAATTAAATAAAATTAAAAAATTAACAACATTCATTGACATATGATTCTAATAATGAGATTAGTTAAAAAAAAGTTTAACTTATTTCAATATTTCTTCTCTGATTCTTTGTGTTTAGAATACATAATCTTCTTGGGAAGTTATAAATATAAATTTGTAATAAGAAAAAACTTTGATTCTTTCTTTTGTTCTTCTCAGGACCAAATGTTTCAATCAACAAAAAATTCTCAGCATGAAAATTCAAAGTATAATTGGAAAATTTATAAACGTTTCACATTTTTAATTTTTTTTTTAAATCATCTTTTTTCAATCGAAATAATTAGGATTTTTTTAAAATTTTTGAATAAATGGAATTAGTGTTATTATTAAAATTTATAAGAACTTCAATAGTTCAATATGTTTTTTTTTTAATTGTTTAATTACTCCTCAAAAACTACCATGGCTAGAGATATTATTTTAATTACGGTGCGTCATTTTAAAACTTATGAGTTGCAAAAAGTATAATAGTTCCGTTTCCAATTAAATGGTTTCCGTTTAATAGTCTAATGATATTCAAGTGAACTAAACTTTCCCCGCCCTCGACGATTTGTAGCCGGCTTCTAACCAACAATTAAACAAACAGTTCAAAGGTATCTGACAAAAAAGTGACGAACTTCTCCGCCGATTCCGGTGCGCTTAATCAGCAGCGACTAACAAGGCGGCTTGCATCGTGTACTCGTTGTTCAATTACTGCTGAACAGCATGAATAATGTCTTACCGGAAAAACATGAGAAATAAATTTCCCAGAGCGACCTTGCATACACATCGAATAGCTGTTCAGCTGTTGTTGTTGCTGTTCTTGCTCTGATCCAGACGGATTTCAGCGGGGAGTTACAGATACAAAATGCGTCTATTAAAGCAGTTGGAGATACCCATCATCCGTATACCTTCTACTATTCGTATGAATCGTGCGTCCGATGACCAATCTCCATGTCGTTCGTATGAATAGGAAAACAGCCAGAAGCCGGCTCTTGTGAGTCATGAACTTGAACACGCAATGACCGCACAATTCTCAGCTGTAACTGGAGGTCAAGACGCCTCGGCTCGGTCGGATGCCATCGATCGATCGATTCTTCGCGGTGTTGGCCATCGACCGGTTTGCGATACTATTAGCAGCTTGGTAGAAGTCTACGGCTAATAAAGCGAGGTACCGCCTCAGATAGGCCGAGAAAGATGATCGCGATCGAAACAGCGCACAGCTTTGGTGGATTTGTTTGGAAAATTACCGAGCGCCTCGCACAAGCCGAGAGAGCCTCATAAAACGTAAAGTAGGTGATGGCAATAATGGCGCGCTTTTTCGCTATTGCACTGTATGGCAAATTTACTGCAATGAACAATCCAATAGGGTAGCTTCTTCGGCGCACAATCCAATTCGCGTTGCTACCGATGATGGGGCGATAATTAGCTTGAACCTTCGATTTCTCTTACAAAAATACCTACATATGTACAATGGGGCTTTCGTGAACTTTGCGAGTGCATCACACCTTGGGTTTATTATTCTATTCATTCATTTTTACGATTGCCACGAGTTTCTTGTCTAGGAACTCGACTGAGGGTTTCTATTTGAATAGACACTTCCTATCAAACATTATATGAGGATGTATAGGAATAAGGTATTTGAAATTGAACTTGTAATAAATGTTTTATTAAGTTGAAAGAACGTAAAACAGTTTGATCGTTTTTTTTTCTGAAAATGTTTATTTGGCTGAAGATTATAATGCAAGCTTTGCTAAATGACTGTATCGTTACCAATTAGGTTCTACCGGAGTAACATTACTAGGAGTTTGAAATTATAATTAGAGAAATAATATGAAAACAATGATTTATTATTATTGATATTCGTGCTAAATAGTAAATTTATTTTATTTATTTACATAGTATTCCGTCTCACGACATAACTTGACGAACATAATTCCTAAAATTCACTCGGTTCATGGCAACCGTTCTACAATTCCTCGGGCACCCCACGTTCGCCAGATCACGCTCCACTTGGTCTAACCACCTCACTCGTTGCGCCCCCGCTCGTCTTGCTCCTACCGGATTCGTAGCGAACACCTGTTTTGCAGGACAGTCGTCCGGCATTCTCGCAACATGTCCTGCCCAGCGTATCCGGCCAGCCTTCACCAGCTTCTGGATACTGGGTTCGCCGTAGAGTCGCGCGAGCTCATGGTTCATCCTCCACACTCCGTTCTCCTGTACGCCGCCAAAGATGGTTCTTAACACTCGTCACTCGAATACTCCGAGTGTACGCAGGTCCTCCTCGAGCAATATCCATGTCTCGTGCCCGTAGAGAACAACCGGTCCAATGAGCGTCATATACAGGTTACACTTTGTGCGAGGGCTAAGTCTTCTCGACCGCAGTTGCTTGTGGAGTCCATAGTAGGCACGACTTCCGCTGATAATTCGCCCCGGATCTCACGGCTGGTGTCATTGTCTGCGGTCACCAGTGAGCCGAGATAGACAAAGTCTTCGACTATCTCCAGCTCGTCGCCGTCGATCGTGACCTTGTTATTACTGGGCAAGCGGGATCGGTCGATCTCGGATCCGCGCGCCACGTTGAACATCATGCAGGATAGACCATCACCTTGTCGAAGCCCCCTGCGCGATTCGAATGAACTCGACAATTCACCTGAGATGTCAGTGCAAAACAAGGCCGTCTGAACAGGCGAGGAGAGGGTCGGAGATGAGAATTTTATTAAGTAAAAGTTTTTAGTTCAAGAAAAGAATTTTCTATAGCAACCCGAAATTTTTTGATCCCGAAAGGAGATCAAAAATAATTGTTAATAAACATGAAATTTTGTTATTAACCATTCCAGGCTGAAGACATTTCATTTAATAACGCTTTATGACTTTCACGAATTGAAATTTATTTTTTATTTTATGTTTAGAATTTTAATTCAACCTTTTGTATTGAAACACAAATCTTGATAAGTTCAAAATTTGAAACCAACAATTTAAACTTCAAAATCTATGTATCGAATACTAGTTTTAAACATCATCAAGTTTAAAGCCATGGGACAGGTGTTCAGTACTCACAATGTTTAAAAGAATCAGCACAAAATACCTAAGACCTAGTATGCATCTTTTTATTACTTATCTTTTTGATTATAAAACAAAATCGTTGATGTCGTTATAAATTATATGTTGATATTAAATATTCTCCAAAAAATCAATTTCATACTCAATACAATTTTTCTTTTGATTTTTTCAAAGTTCAACTTCACATTCAAAAGAGTTTGCGATAAATTACCAAATCCACAAAATTCACATTTTCCAAGGTGCATAGAATTTAAGAACTTTTTAATTTGCGTGCCCTGAATTAGTATTTTATAATATTAAGTATATTCAATTAGTTTTTTTTCTATCTACTCTTATTTTTTAAATAACTTTTGAAAAAAAGGGTAAAATTATTTAAGAAATTTCTTCTTTATTTTCGAAAAACCTTTATAATTTTGAAAGAGATTTTAAATTAGGGGTGAGCAACCTTTTGAAGCATTGGGTCAATTTTAATTTGAAATCTTTTCGGCGGTCCGCCTTTAAAATATTATTTATTAATAGTTAGCGTTGCTTTACGGCATTTTTTATTCAGACAAATCTTTTGACAAAACCGTAACTAAAAAAGAAAAAATAGAACAAATTTTTGGGTTTAGTAAAAAAGGGGATTATCATCACTTTTATAAATACATGATGTATGACATCAGCCGAAATTCAATATATATCATCAAACCTTAATCATTTTTGAATAACCCAAAATTTTTGGTTGATTTGAACTTTATTTTATTCTTACTTATAGAAACATTATTTATTTCCATTTTCTTATTCGAAACGAAAATATTTGAAGGTCGTTCTATAGTTTGTAAAAAAGATTTGAACCGTTTTCTAGAAAAAAAAATCATTTCTGTACGAACTGTTGTTATGAATTATAACAAAATGAAAATTGAAATGACTTCAATTTAAAAGTTTTAAAGAGCTTGAAGTGAAAAAACATATTTTTAGGAAATCACTGTCTTCTCAGAGTTGTACTGTGAATCGTTATAGATTCAAAAACTTAAAATATTTTATTCTTTGTTTATTTTAGAAAAATTTTATCCTCGAAGACCTGTTTTTCTACAAACGGTTAAAAACTGCTTTTTTATTTGATGTTCCGTTTGAGATCATTAGATTATACTGTAGCAAGGTAGTGAAAATCAAAAAAATACCTAATATCAAAATATTTAAGCAAACCTCGTCAAAATTTTAATTTATATTTCTGGTTCTGTAATTTTTCATACAGATTTTATGGATTTCCTTTATTAAATTTGGACACCACTGTGAAAGGCTTTCTGAGATTTCAGAAAATATCATCACAGTTAATCGTCACAAACTTTTTGGGTCGAATCAATAAATGACACTTATTGTTTTTGTCGAGAATTCAGAATTTTTTTCTGGAACTTTGTCGTGAAGAATCTAAAATCGTTCACCTAGTTTTTTTATTCGACTTTCCTCATTTCCGTAAATATCAAAGAACAAAATGATTTACTTTAAATGGTCTGCAGTTTTGTTCAGAACTACCTTTTAAGAAATTTGATGAAATAATCATGAAATAATATAAAGAATTTTGCCGAAACGTTCACGAGCAATGTTTTATGAATTATTCGATCATACACAACTTTTTTTTCAATTGCTTTAAAATAACTAAATAAATAATGAATTTTCAGTTTCTGATCAAGTCATAATTTTGCACGTTTTCTAGTCAATTTAGATTTGATGGCCCACGATTCCCCACAACTTCTCAAAATAAAAAAAAAATACTTTTTCTACAACCGACAGCACATAAGTAAATTAATTAATTTAAAAAGAATAAACGTGCCTAATGAAACCTAAGATATGTAGGAAACCTTTTTATATATATTTTTTCTATTCATCCTTAAAAAAAAGTAATGAAACAAAGAAAAAAAAATGGTTCATGATACCCCACAATAACCTGGTTAATGAGAATGGGAGATAATTCTTCCTCTTCTGTTTTGCATATCTTCATTTTAAAACTGATAATGAAATACCTACTGTATATTTTTTTAATTTCAAAAATTTAGGATAATGTTAATCAAACCGCCGTTAAAACCGTAACATTTATTTTAATGTGAAGAAAATATTTCATATTCAAATCATAAAAGTGTTTATTAGCTGAGAGCTCCTAAAATATAATCTCTATTCATTCAAAGTCATCCCAGATTCCCAGATTTCATTTTAAAGTGGACAAGTAAAGCAAACTACTGTCTAGTTCAAATAGAAAGAATTCTTTCCTAAATTAATTTTTGGAAGTTTGAACAACGATTTGAACGATGCTGACGTGCTTCGATGAAAATCAATAATTTATGGTGTTTTTCGTCACTTTTATTTAGATTTTTTATAATTACTGAATTCATGCTTAGATTTGCCCAAGTTTTTCTTTGTTAAAAAAATCCGGAATCAAATGCCCCCTCTTCTATTATTGTGACACTATTCGAGATATTATTTCAAAGGGAGCCCTTACCCGTTTTTTTGTTTTTATTTAGATTTTCTAGTTTCATTGTTTTCCTAGATTTAAAGGAATTTCAGCAGTGTGATTTAATTTTTTTTTCTCCTGAGCCAGGGGCCCGGAGCAATTGGCCGCATTGCCTCCATTTAATCCGAGCTTGGTTCTCAACTAAGTGAAACTTTATTAGTTCATGATATTGAGGAGGTGTTTCTTCTCAAAACCGTTAAATAGATTACATGATTAAGAATAAAAATTGAGAAAAGCAAAAGGAAGAAAATTATCCTAGAGAAGAGTTCCTAAAAAGGCATGCTACGCGGTATTTAAGAGCAGAAAATGATAGCTGAAGAAAAAGAAGAAACATGAAGCTATTCACTTGATGAATCGAAGTTTTCTCTCGTAGTGAAAAGGGGCTTCGTGTGAGGGCTGGAGAAGCAGTGGGTGGAATAGAGCGGTAAGTAATAAAATCTAAAAAAATTAGCGGAAATCTTTCGGGGGGAAAGTTAGAAAATAAAAAGATCAAATTATCATAGACATATTTCTCGCATTCAGATACCCTCCCATGCCAAATTTGGTTTCATTTACTTCAATAGTTTTCAAGGTATGTGAAAATGTAAAGGAGCCCTCACTCTTCTTATCTCCCCACTGGAAAGGGGAAGAGATATCAAAGATTCAAGGAAACATTTTGCGTACCCTAATACTCTCCCATGCCGAATTTTGTTCTATTTGTTCAATTGGTAAAGCAGATGTACAAAAAGTTGTATGGGAACCCCCCTTCCATTTCCAATCTCCCCACTGGAAGAAGGCAGTGTGCCAAATATTGATTGAAACATTTCTCGTAACATTATACCATTCCATTACAAATTTGGTTCCATTTGCATGAATAGTTTTCGATATATGTATAAAATTGTATGAGAGCACTCCTCTCCCCTCCCCATCACCTACTAGAAAAGGAAGGCGTCTCAAATAATCATAGAAATATTTCTCGTACCCAAATAGTCTCTTATGCCAAATATGGTACCATTTGCCTAAGTAGTTCTCGAGTTATACAAACATTAGTCTTTTGTTTGGGAGACTCCATCCCGTTCCTGTGAGGGGGAGGGTTCTTAACCATCAAAAGGGAAACTTCCGCGGCGTCTAATACACCCACCTGGCAAGTTTTACGCAAATCTGTTGAGTAGTTTCCTAGTTTCTATGGCACAGGCAGACAGATAGATAAATTAGAAAAGCTTCATTTAAGTTTAAACTTAACGTGTGAATCTTTAATTTTTTTCAGATTTTCAAAATACAATTTACATAGTTTAGTAATTTTTTTGGTTACAATTTTACAGACCATCGCAAAGTAACTTTGCAGAACTGAGAGAAAAATCTTATCACGTTCCAAACAAATTAAAATAAATCGAATTAAAATTTTTTAAAACACTGTAAGGCAATTCAAGCAATGTCAAGCTATATTTTGAAAATCATGTTTTCAATAGATTAATATTTTTTATCAATATTTTGCAAACGTTCACGAAAACATTCCGGAGTTTTTTTTTCCGCACGCAGGCGGGCCGAACAATTTCGGGAAAATTTAAGAAAAAACTGAGTTGTTCTTCAACCCCAAAACCGGACAATATCTGGCTTAATCTGAACAAATTCCAACTAGAAATTTAAAAAAAAACTGGATTTTGATTTGTTTTTCTTTTTAGTTAAGACACATTATTAGTGTTCCATTCTTGTTTAAGACCCAAAAAAAAAAATTGGTTTATTTTTAAGAAAACTACTTAAAACCGTTTCAAGGCAAAAAATTTAAAACTGGATTTGAGATTTTTTATTAATTGTATGAATGATGTGAAAAAAGATGGGCAATATCCGGGCAATCATTTTCAAGCGGATTTGTGCCAACGTAAGAACTTAACTACACAGGCAGTTTTTACAAAATCCGGACAACCAGCCCGGACAAGATATTTTTCATTGAAAAATCAAGCAAGTCCAGGGCAATCTGAAATAAAGGCTACAGAGCTATCAGGCTTTTTTTAATTTTTGGAGAAGAAAAAAAAACTATCTTTAAAATAAACATTTAGATTTCGATTTGAAAATGTGCTATCATTAAGTTTTTTTTATTCTTTATTTATGAGAAGTCATCCTTAGGCAGATTCAGTTTTTTGCCTCAACAAACATAAATCCCTTAATATAAAAATTTGATAGCATGTACTTGAAAATAAATCTTATAAAAATAGACTTTCAGTTGTTCAGTTTGACTCTGCAACTACCATTAACTATCAATTAGTTATGGTATTTACAGAACAGCAATGATGAATATTGCCCTGCTGTATCAAATAAATTATCGTTGCCTGTTCCAATTGTTCAACTCATGCTAGAATGAATTATTGAAAACGTCTGCCTCGATTCCGCCATGTATAAGCATAACAATAGATATACGTTTAAGATTTAAGAAATATCATTTAAAACCTCATGCACACTCACAAAACAGAGCAGCTTTTTAAACGTTCAAAACATTTAAGATTAAACGGAGTAAAAAAGCACAGAAATAAATGATAAAACAAGCCTCATCAATGTTAACAAATTATAAAATGAATAATTCGTTCTATGTGGATAGGATATTTATTTATTTCAAAATCCAGATACTAAGTTTTCACTTAAATGTTATTTCAGAATGAAAAAAAAATCTAAACCAACATTTTTGACAGTAGATTTACCAAAAAAAACTGTTTGAGATGGAAAAAGCCAAATCATAATAACATCAGCTTTGAAACTATCCTGTTACCCAACAAAAGCAACAGGAGCAGCAACATGGAACAAGGATTCGTACTCTGCTGAACAGAGGGATGCTGCAAACGAAACTGGTTCCTGCTAAAGAGAGCTTGAAAGTAACAAAAAAAAACTCCTTATAAGATAGCGTCACTCGAGAATACCTGCATTCCTGTGGCAGCTCTGGAATGTGAAATGGTCAGGAATACCTTTCTTGGTTACCAGTTGCATTTAGAGGATAGTGGGATGTTAACGGGATAATCTAGGATTTAGATCAATATACATATTGACCAGTAAATCGATGAAGTATGCTACAGGAGCTTGGTGTTGCCTGTTTAAAAACTCATGTTTTCATAAGCTGTTGAAAATTTGATGATGTCAACTGAAAATTACATCAAAATATTAAGAGTAGGTTTTCTGTTGAGGTTGCAATTTGTGAAGGATTCTTGTCCTCTACACGTTGTCACGGGTAATAATGTATGAAACATGTTGGAGGCAACCGGCCAAGATACAAACACACCATAATTTTGCACATATTCCCTGATATTCTGCCACATTATGTCTCATTACAAAAAGCTAGAACACGGACGGACCAACCGACCAGAAAACATTCAGGTAGCCAGCAGCAAGTAAGAAGGCAAGCAAAAATATGGTGGAAACAAAAAACGTTCCCTGTAATTTGGGAAGCATTTTTCATATTTTCCGAGTCGACGATGTCGACATCGTTCAGATTGCAAAATGGAATCGTTGTCGTCGTCGTCGTCGTCGTTGCTCCGGTTTTTCCCGGCAATTACAGGTTACCATAGTGCACCAGAACCAGTTCCAGATCTGGGGTCCAGCTTCCAGTAACAGGATATATGCGCGCCAAGAAGCGGTCAACTGGCAGCTAGCAATGGTTAGCTTTTACTCCATTACCGGAAGGATTTGTGGCGGGAGACACAAAACGAAGGTAGAATAGGTACCCACATTCCCACGGTTGGTAGTTGAAAAAGAGAGCAAATTAGTGTCCTCCTCCGGCATCTTTATGTTGCACCAGGTTGGTTGGAATAGGAGAAAAATTCAGTGCCAAAGATTTTTCGGTAGACCCGTAGACGCTTTCGGGACCATTCATTAGAAATATTTATGTTGGCAGAAAATGTTTTCACTAACCACATGTAATTGGGAAAGCAAAAAAGTGATCTTTTATGCAATTGTTGGACACCTAGAACTATAAATTAGATGGTTTCTACTCTTAAACAAAATTCAAATCGCAAGAATGACATACCTTTGCAAAAAAAATCACTCAAAAAATATTGTTCTAAGTCAAGCTGAAAGATAAGGTTCATTTTTCTTTGTGTCGACACTTTCAATAATTTAAACACATTTTGACGCAAAACTTTTTCCATATAATCACATTGTCATGCTTTTTTGCTTTATTTAAAATAACCTCCTCTCAGTAATGTCAGAAATAGTGAAAATGATTAAAGATAATGGTGTTTAACAAGCATGGAGATGCCACTTATCAAGAATAAATATTCAAGCTTTGTAAGATTCGATTGGAATTTCACTAGAATCGACTTCAGATGGCCCGGGAATGGAAGTTTTGGACTTACTGTGACGAATTCCCGAAAATCTAACGCAACGTTGTAAATCATAAGATATGGATTAGAGACAGGTTTTGAATGCAGATTAAAAGCCTTTATCAAGAAAAAAATAGAGAAGTTTTATAATTTTTTAAATTTTTATCATTGAAACATAAAATCTACTCTCAAATCACCAAATAACAGTGAAATAAGAAGTGCTTAATACTGAATCGATAGAAATACGATATGAAAAAAATATTACCATGAAATATGACCATATGCTATACCTAACTATGTTTCATGCAAAAGAACTAATTATAACTAAAATTTCACCTTTGATGTATGCCTAACATATGTTTCTACTATTTTTAATTTAATCATATCAAAATATTGCAAGTGAAAATGAAATATAACTAAAAACATAAATATGCGCATTTAGCCCGCCAATTTCGGAAATCGGCTATTTTGACTGTTTTTATTATAAAATCATTTGCACAAAAACGTTAAGAGATTTTACCGGAAAAGTTGCTCTAACGTATGTAAAACAAATGTCCGCTCATGTGCGTATAATTTTAAGACCTGTTGGGATATGGTACAAGATGAGTACTTCCCTTAATATGCGCATAAAGCCGCCTCTCTCATACTTTGTGCAAAAATTTCATAAATAAATTTGGAAAACCATTTAAACACGATATAACAGATGTTGATTAAAAGTCAATAAGCGTAAAGCGAAAATACTGAACTTTTATTTTGTCTATAGAAAACAATATTTGTTTTATTTTATTTTTGTAGAGGAGACAAGGGCATAACGAGCACCCGGGGCATATGAAAAACTTCTCTTTACCGCCAAAGTTCGAATTTTCTCATATAAATTTTCATGAGGAACAGTTTTGAAGTTTCTATAGTAATAAGTTTTCAGCAAAAATGAAATTTCCATATCACCTTTACAGAAATATTTAAAAAAAACCAACAAGGTTCTCAATTGACGAAAATATTTTAATTTTTGAGCACCGGAAAATGAGCTCATATGAGCATTAAATCATCTCAATCTATAAGATACACACTACAACAAGAAGTGCACATTGTTCCTCAATTTTTACCATCATTAAATTATTGATTTTACACTATTATCAATTTTAAAACGCGTTTTTACTTAAACTTTTTGACTAGGGGCGTATAGAGTACAATTGATCGGAGTTCGATGAGCATTTTCCACCATAGAATCTAGCAACGAATATAACTCGATGAAACCAACTGAATTATAGAGCCATGGCTTGACTAGTTTACATCTGACGATTAAACCTGTTGGTAAGGTGTCAAAGAGGTAATCAAAAGACTCGAGGTGATTTATTTTTTCATTTACCATTCATGAATAATTTTTTGATAGTTGCATTATACAGCTAGTAGCATCATCTGCCAAACACAGCACCAGAAACATTATTTATGAGTGTGTGTAAATTGTTTGATGGATCTACGACTCACCGATAAGTGCAAAATGCTTCGATCATGAATGGCAAATGAAAATAAAAATCACCTCGACCAGGAATCGAACTCGAGTCCACTGATTACCTTTCCTACACCTAACCAATAGACCAAATCGTCATATAAAACAAGTCGTGTTCGAACACTAAAATAGTCTATTTCCTAATTGGCTGAAACTTGAAAAACTAGATAAGAACGTTTAAAAATGCATTTTAAAAGATTTTGCCAAAAGCTGAAAACCAGCCACTGTAGGGGCATAATGAGAACCCACCCCCCCCCCCCCCCTGGGGTAGTATAAGCACCATTAATCGTGGCACGATGAGCGTTTTCTACCGGGGAATCCAGCAGCGAACTCAACTCGATGAAGTCAATTGAATAATAGAGCTACAGCTTGACTTGTTTCATCTGACGATTTGGTCTATTGTGGTAAGGTGTCGGAGAGATAATCAGATGACTGGAGTTTGAAGTGCTTATTATGCCCCGGGTGCTCGTTATGTCATTATCTCCCCTAACTTAAAAATATAAGCTGTTAACTATGGTTAAATTAGCGTCCTTCTTAGAGTGACTATTATGCCCTCATCTCCCTTATGCCGCTTTCGTTTTTCCCCACTGACGCGGGGCAAAACTTTCTCTGAATAAACAAACAGAATCGTCGGCCGGGACGATGCAAATATATGGTTGCTATACTTGCCCTTATGCTTACCCCCAACACTGACAACTTCTACGGGTTGCAACCGCCTGCTTGAGGTTCAAACCTCGGGCAAAACTAGTGGACTTCTGAATTAATAAACGAACATAAAAACAGCAGTTAGGGAAAAACTGGTGGATAACTAGGTTGCCACTGCTAATAAATGAAAACACTATTAGATATGTATAGTTCAGCTAAAGATTTAGTTGTTTGTTTAAGTTGTTTGTTACAAAAATCATTTGTCAGTTGGTCCCGACATTTTGAGCTACTTTTGGCTTTTCACTCCTCTTCAGCGAACCTTAAATTAAAATTATTTTTCTATAATTTACCATTTTGCTATACTATTTTGAACCTACCTAATCTAGTGATCGTCTCTACTACTGTTTGTAGTTATTTGTTCACTTTTGATGAAATGTTTAGATTTGTCTGCCTGTGTTTTGATCTTATGTAAAATGGAGTTGTAGGCTGACTTAAAATTTATAGAGTCCTTCTGTTTATTGACAACGTCGTTGTCGCCCCTAATTTTAATTTGGAACATTCCTGCACAAGTTCTTGTGATATATATTGAGACTTTTTCAACGGCCCGTAGTAGGCAAAGTGGTAATATCCGTAGTATCTCCAATGCATAATTTGAACATGTATCATGTCAGTCTTATTGGGAGTGGATCTTTGTGTGCTGAAATGTGAAGTTTCGGTAAAATGGAAATTCCACCCATAAGGACAGCAGAATAACTTATCGTTATTCTGACAGTCACCATAAGCTACCAAAGGTGGCTTTTCTATGGGAGGATGGAAAATGGAGTTTTCTTGGAGACCAAAAAGAAAACCTGGAGGTCTTAGCATTTTGATCCTGGAGTTGTTCGGTCGGTTTTTGTTAAATAAGCTGCATTTTGAGTAAATCGGAGTAAGGCGGTTATTATCCTACTGCCTTCAAGTATTTTCCCCCGTAAATTCGCCGTAGTAGTACGTGCCGCGCAAGTTGTGAATCGAGTCAACGACGATCTCGGGAGTTAACGGCCTATACGTTTTGGCATCCAAACCCAGCCCGGGAAGTTCTCTGGCGGTAGCTTGTGTGCAGGTGCAAGGACGATTTTATCGGTAAGTTTGCCTTTTAGTTACCTTTGTGAACCTCTTTTTAAGCATTGTGTTTGGTCATTTTATGCTGCGGAGAACTACGGATATTGTGCGGCGACTAAGTTCGTGAACCTACACAAACTTTCCTCATTTCGCCAACACCATTTTGGTTAGTTTTCTTTGGAAGCCCACCCCTGGGAAGAAAGTCCGGGTTTTAAGAGACTTCAGCACATCAACTTTTTTAGTTGTTGGCGCTTAAGTGCTGTTAAGTTGAGTTACGCAATTTTGCTAATAAAATTTTCACTTTCCTTTAGCACGAAGTGGGATTCAGTCCTGATTAGAATCAGTGGCTGTTGGTTTTTGAGAGTTTTGTCGTCTTGTTTCAGCTTCGACTTCCGAAGGAAATCGAGACGGTACAGAATGTTAGGTTTGCTATGTTGTCTTTGCTATGTTAGGCGAGTCCTGATCGTCCAACCTTTTTGTTTTTATCATCGTTCTTATGTTGTTCTAATCTTTTATGCAAAAACTGACTTTTTTCGCCAATTTGAGATTTTTTATATTCTCTACATTTTTTCTCATAAACTACATGTGCTGTTTTTTCTTTTGAAAAATAATTTAAAATAAAGTTTTTTTTTTCATGTGTTTGTCTTTGTCGAAAAAAGTCGATAATAGAAACAAACAATGATATAATACTCGATAGTTTAGAGGCCATCCAGTAAAGTTATCAATAGCCATATTTCATCAGGCGAAATAATCTGCACTAGATGTTTTTTTCCAATTGGTTGATGCTATGGAAAGAATATGTAAAGGCGACCCTATAAAAATTAATGCTTTATGAAAATTACCTACAACATACCTGAATTTTGTGGTACTTCAACGCTATGTGATGATGAATGCTAAACCAAATGTGTTTTGTATTGACATGATATTTGCGTCTTTTTTTTCAATTTTCGTTCAAAACAATGCTGATTTAACTAAGAAAATATGAATATTAGAAAAATTTATAACATAATGAATAATAATTAAACTACCTGTATCCAATCCAAAAAAATAACTCCAAAGGATAGTTGATCGTGACCGGTAACGGCACCTTTTTTGGCACGAATACCCAGCAAACAATTTTGTAGGTATATTTCTCGACAACTTTGTTATACGTTTCATATACACTATAGAATGATCGTATGAAACTCGAAAAAACAACATTTACTTATCAAAGTGGAGGCAATATACATACATATTTTCAACTTCTGGCTAAAGCGATAAGAGTATCCGATTTGGACAATATTCGACACCATATGCATACATACTGAAAGAATGCTAGAGAGCACAAGTTTTTTTTTCTCAACGCATGCGAACCGTTGCCAGCGACAATATTTGCTGCCTCGGTTATTGTGCAATTCTTGCAAATACACCATCTGATTTCTAACAATCTGGTTGCACTGCTGGTCGCAAAGAGAACAACAAAGCTGTTCTCTCACTTGACCCACGCGGGAGAAAAAAAGGAATGAAATCGTCTTCAAAATCTGCAAACATGGCGGACTTTTTATCATATCCGATTAAAACCATTTAATACGACTTCGAGTGACGATTTTTACGACCTTTTACTTGCGTTAGTTGGAATAACGATTCGCCATTATGTTTTTAATGACTTGAGTTATCATTTCTAATGTGATTTTATATTTGCTGGGTAGCACACATGCCCTCATTGATATGCAACATATCGACATGTATGTATGTTGGTTATCCACTATGGGTGCACGGATTCACCGCAGTTTCTGCCTAAGTATGTGCTCACATGCATTCTTAAATTATTCGACAAATCTCCAATGGAACGCGTACACCATACCCGAACCCCATGGCTTCGTATGAACTGTTATGGAGTGAATGTATTGTGTTGATGTAGGTTTATTTTTGAAGAACGAGTTAATCAGGTGGGCTAGTTTACTTACAGGTATTCCGGCATCCGTGTATATACCTGGTCAGCTGGCAACTGATTGAACATTCTTATTATATAGTCAGTTATATGAGGGAAACACATCTTACCTATCGACCACTTATGGGATTCGAACCCAAAAGTTTTCTTGCCGATACCAGGGATCGAACCCAGTACGCCTGGCATACTAAAACCAGACTCGCACCAGCCTATCAGCTAGACCACATCGGCGCTCCGATGATATGCAACATATCGACATGTTACAATTAAAGAAATAAGTTAATCGACAAATTCCGTGCTTCAAACAAATAATTTGATATATCATTGAAAATTTTAATACTCATGTTATCAATCCCAAATTGTTTACAAAATAGTAGTCAATTCTCCTCGGTTTGTGTGGAACTGCAACCCAATAAGTTTGAACTTTGACACAAATTGAATACCATTTTAATTCTTATTAGAATGACACCAGTATAAGCTACACGCTAATTAAAAACAAGTTGAACAAGGATTTTCAATCATCCACTTAAACTTACGTGAAATTCCAGAGTCCCCAATTTAAAAGTATAGTAATAACTAGGAGGCACTCGTAAAACCGATGTGATGCAACAAAAGCTTAGTTTACATGAAAAATCTCGTAAATTTAATTTCTTAATTATGTTGGGTGTAGACAAAGAAGTAGGAAGCAAAATTAAGAATTAAGGTTTCAAAATTGTAGAATACCTCATTTTTTTAGAAAATTTCAATTTCAGCTACGTTAACTATAAAATAATGTTAAAAATTCAAAATATTAATCCTTAAATATTCGTTTTCACATTGCAGTATGATTTAACCGATTTTTGATTTATCACAGTATCAACACTGAAAATTTGATTACCATTTAATTTTTTTATGAAACATTCAGATTATTTTAAGTGATTTTTAAAATTTGATCTTGTTGTTTTTTTTTAATATAGGAGATTAGAAAAACAAGTATAACTACATTTTCAAGGAAGTATTAGAGAAACATGAGATATCAATGAAAGAAAGATCATAAGCCGTAAATATCATAAATTTTTTGAAAAAGATACAACGGGTTCAAGCTCTTTCGGGAATTTCCGGGATTTTTTTTGGAGGTCTTCATTAACACCATGCCAAATGTAACATTCAAAACCTTAATTAGATGAGTTTTTGAAACGAATATGGTATTCAAAGGGATCCGGGAAAACCGGAAATAAACCAAAAATTTCAGCACATCACCGGGAAAAATCTCATGTTTATCACAGAATTTAAAAAAAAATATCATCAAACCAATTTCTTAATTTAAGAGTAATTTTCGGCAGTCGCCGTATAGATTTGCCTCATAATCACTTATATTCTAACACTAGTAAACGAACGAAGATTTAATCGCTTTTCAACACATTGCGAACCAAATATGAGATATGTATTTTGTTTTTTTTTCGCACTCTGAATGTGTGTTACACCAAACTTGACATAAAACGTTTGGTAATCCAATGAAAATATGTTTATACAATTTGTTCCAATGGTTTATAATAGATACATGAAGTGTTGAATTTCTGTGTTTCTCGGCGTAGATTTTTTCGCGGTCCTTAATTAAATTTACACAAGCCACAGAGGAAAATAAAAAAAAAAAACAATCAAGAAATTTCACTGTAATTAATGTTTTACCTAATAATCTTTTATGTTATTTAATTTCCGACTACCAGTTCTAGTATTCGAATTCAAATGATTCCATGCTTGTTTTTAAGCTGAGTTTCATTTCTCTGACAAAAGGAGTCTTTTTTCGCCAGAAAATAATATTGTTTTTCAATATTGTGTTTTCGTTTAAATTGGACTAGGGAACAAAGCCAAAGTTTCCTGAGCTGCAATAAATGATTGCCTTTTGTAAAAAATGTCTCCAAAACAAACTCCAGTCGAAATCTAAGTTCTCTACCCTGATGCAAAATGATGTCCCTTGCTAATTCAAAATTGTCTATTTTTTCATGAATCTTTAGTTCAAATGACTAGGGCAATACTGAAGTTATTCATTGTTTTGTATAAAGAAAACATTGTTTTTCTGATCATGTCTTTGAATTTGCACAACAAAATATGATTGCACTCATAAAATAGCTGAATGTTTTCCTGCAATCTGATGGTTTTGATTTTTGTAAGAGAAATCCCCATTTAGGTTAAAAAGCTGATTTGATATTTAACCACATTATATTTAGATGTTATATAATGTGTATAATGTATAGGTATATTCTTGAAAACTTTTTTTTTTTTTCTACAATCCTCTACAAGTTCAAGAAAAACTGAAATTTTCACAGTGGATCAAATAGACCAAAAATACTTTTAAAATTTATCTCGTATAAAGATTGAAAAAATTAACTTGTCTGATAAAAATCAAACAACAAAAAAAGTCGTATACAGAGTCTATGTTTAAATTAATCTCTTCTCAATGAAAATTCATTTACAATTTTAGGGCTTAATTTGTACCTGAAAAAATTGTGAATGGATTTCGGCATGCCAAAAAAAGGATCATGTCAAAATAGGGCTCACTTTTCCTACTAATCAGAATTTAAACATTGATGAAATACATGTATTATTTGTTAGTATCCAAAACTGAGTAATTCTGTACATAATAAGGCCACTTGATCCTACATAACCTAAAAAAAAATATCATCAAGACATGTAAGGCTAAGCTAACCTGTTAAGTTAAATGTTTAAATAAAGTGCTTCGTAGTTATAATTTAAAAATTCTTCAGAATCAGACGAACCATCGACATTTCTTTGAATTCGAGAAGAGAAGCTTTTTCAGTATCACCCTGTATTTTTTCGTACTTCTTATTTCCACATAAAAAATATCCGATTTAAATAAGATTAAATCAAGTTTTTTTAGAAGCCGTAAAATAATTATTATCACAGAATTTTTTCGGAAGGAAAATACTTGTAAAAAAACTCCACTTTGATAAAGTTGCTCATAAGTATTCAACTATTTTAATTGATTTATAATTTTACAATAAAGAAAGAAATCTTTTGCAAAAAAAGGGAAAATGAGTACCTGAATATTAATATGGAACACTTTTGATTAGAACGATAATTAAAAGCATCTTAGCGTCTTATATATTATTTTTATTCATTCATTCGTGTTCTACTTTAACACAAATTTAACAGGATCGCATTTATCATGATTAGGAACTTTGAATTCTGAATTGTGAACTTAGTATTCGATTCAAGAAAGTAGAAACTACTTTGCAAGAAGGCAATTTTGTTGGATGGAATCAATTGAGATTTCATGCTATGAATTGTATTTTGCACAGAGTTTATTCAACTCATAAAGGTGTTTCGTCAGAAAACTTCATAAATTCCTGGAAAATTCTTCTTCTGTAAAGCATTTCATCCACACAATGTATCAGAAACAGATCAACAAGTATTTCATGTGTGTGGGTGTGTGGAGTGATCTAACTTCTAATAGCCTTCAATTTCAATCATCGGCTTCAAAGTGTTGCTTCAATGAACGGACTTCGACAGTCACCCCGTAACATGAATGGTGCTGATTTTGGTTTCGTTCAGCTCCTTAGAAAAGGGGTTGCCCCACCAACTGGCACCCCCACCGGAAGGAGTCATGCACTTTTGCTGATTGGCAAAAGGCAAAAGTTTCCTAATTGAATTATTTTCCATCGGCATTTGTTGAGTTTGTTCCGAAGCACCCAACAACAACAACGGCAACCAGGAGAGCTGGATTTCTCGAAACCCCGGAGGGCCCAAGCAGCAGAGGTTTTGGACTCGAACTCAAGGAACACCTTCATAGAGGTGTTGCCGCGCGAGCCCCGGTGCTCTTCCTTGTAGCTCAGATAGATCTCAACAGAGTTGGGGGTGTGAGGGGCAAACTTTAAAGTATTCCAGTTTATAAGCCATCGAAACTTTTTAGCAATGGGATATCTCAAGTGGATTGGTTATGTAGGCATCCTGCCGAGGTGAAGTTATCAATTTCAATTGAAAACTTTGCGATGGGTCTCGGTCTGTCGTAAACTGGGAATATGTTGCTTAATCAAATTTAAATCAAACAAGGCCGGAGAAGGGCTTTCGGTTCTAGGAACAAGAATATTTTTCTTTGCTAGTAGGTTGAAATACAGTCTGGAGCGTGTATGATTTTCGAAAGTAGGTAAGCTTAAGCAAGGTAAAAACTTTTAGCTTTTGGAATGAAGTTGCTTGAACAATGGGATTTTGCCAATTTAAACATAGATCAATTTGAAAATTTTCTCGGAGATTTATTGCTTATTTTTAATCTGAATCCATGTAAGAATGGCTTCGAGTTGTAAAATTTCAGAAATTTTTTTTTTGCTAGAACCTAACATGGTTCAAAAACTTAAGAACTGGGATTATGGAGTTACAAGTCATCTCATGTCCTCCAGATTCTTTCAATATTTTAAGCAATTTTAGAATCATTCGATCGATGTTCTGTAATAATAACATGCTTTCTTTTCTGCATTCCCTATTATTTATATTGATTAATGGTATTTTTATTTTTTTTTTTTTTCAGGTAAGAACGAAGCGTCACTCCTTGGTAAATATTTCCAAAAAACACGAGTCCTTAGAGCTGGTGAAGTGAGTCGAGACAGTTTTTGAAAAAAAAAATCCAAAAATGTAGGGCTTAGATTCCAAGTTAAAAATTATCGACATAAAAAAGCATTGAAACACTTAAAAAAGACCAATAGAAGTTGAGTTGAGAATATCTGGAATAAAAGGTGGCAAACATTTCAGTGCTGTTATTTTGTCTTTTTTATATGACTTCTAAGTTGATATTGTATTTCAGAATTAAATTTGAGTTTTTAAAATCCTGAAAAAAAGAAGAAAGGATCCCTGTTCAGAAGGTGAGCAGATCATCTCTGAAAGATGAAAATTTATTTTACTACTCATGGAAAGTCCTTTAACTATGTATATTTGAAGAGTTTTTGATGAGGTAAATTTTTTGTACCATCCACACATGATATGAAATGAGCAAACATGTAGCTACGTCCAGAGTTGCAAGATTTCAGATAATCATCTGAATGTGATACTCAATGCAATGAGTATCAATCAAGCAGCACACTGAAATTCGTTGTGATACTCGATGCAATCATTTTGGAATGAAATTCATTGAACATCACATCCTGTCAAAAATCACGAGCACAATTTTGTCCCTTCATCCCTCTAATAAACAACCCTACTTTTTTCCCCACTTTTTTCGTATGCTAACTTGGGTGATGGATAAATGATAATATTCTATGAAAAAATGGAAAATAAATTCATTGTCGACAACATCTATCATTATTTTACTTTCAATAAACCATGGGTAGCAAACATAGTTTGAATTTCAAATAAGTCGGCTTATTTTATTGATGTAAGTCAGTTTACTACATGTTCTCCAACAACAATATTACCAAACTTTCCAACAATGTTCTTACTAATAGGCCTTTACAATGAAGAGTCCGGCAGTGAAACGTGAAAATATTGTTTGGTGCTCAATTTTTCACGACTCACTGCTACACCGTCGCTATAGAATTCGATAAAGCCAGAGAGGCGGTTTCTCATGTAAACAATCTAAGCAGTTTAATTGAAATTCGTTGATCTGTGTTGTAAATTGTGAAGTGCTAAAACTACGGAGAAAACCGGTTTTAAAAGGTAGAAAACTTAGGATGCTTGGTCACTCCACAAACCTTGAATATTCATGTGAGAAATGTAAAATACGCTTAGTTAGCTAAGCATAGAATAAATTAATAGAAAAATCGATATTTGTTTTAACTCTCAAGGGCTGAAATTTTTACAAAAAAAAAGGTCAAAACTCAGATTTTTTTAGGTTTTTTTTTTTGTATTTTTCGGCTGTTGACATACAAAAAAAAAAACATATGTTGAACTGTAATATGATCACAGTCATCAAATGTCATGCGGTCCCTTCTTCAGAGCATGTTGTGTACGAGTGAAGGATATCTAAATTTGGAAATATTAATAAAGATCATGTTTTCTAACAAATATGCATCTATACATTCAGAATTAAAACCTACTTTTTTATATCAACTAAATGAAAAATTTAATTATAGAAGCCGTGATGTCAGTGATAAGCTGTCCTTTGTTTCCACTTTTATTTAAATTTCTTTTCAAACGATCTTTTTTTAAACGTCCTTGGTCCTTTACATCCCTTCTCTGTTCCAAACTACTCATTGGTGGTGCAATTTTCTGCAGAATTTTTGACAGTAATAGTCACTTAGAGACTGTAAAAGATCCGGAACAACCGTAGAGAAAACCAATTTTCGAAACCAATCTTAACGTTTCCGATTTCACAAAAACCACTTCAAAATGATGTACTAGGCTGTGAATGATCAATTAACAGTCTAAACTAGCCATTTTACTAAAATTGAACAGTGTTTTTTTTCCATGGGTTTCACGAATTTCTTTTAAAGGGCATTTTTATACGTACTCAAAAATCTTTCAAAAATCCAGCTATGATAATAAAAGAACAATTCATTTCTAATGCATGTGTCTAAAAGCTCATAAGATAATAATCAAAAAATTAGAAGTAAGGCCGCTTAACAAAAGAAGCGATTTTACAATTACTCCAAATGGTAGTACAAAAATATTTGATCAACCTTAATATTCAATGGCGCATTATTATTTCTGTCATATTCATTTTTCTATTTAGAATTCTATAAATCTTCTGGAAACGCTCTTAATAGAATAAGTGAATTTATCGGACATAAGTTAGGCTGGTATGAATCATATGCTACTTTTCGGTGCAACGATCATGTTTTCTACTTCAGAAATTTCCCACAGGGAATTTCAAACATCACGCGAGACGAGATAATATTTGAAAAAGATCTGTGAGCCGGTGCAAATAAAACCGGCTTTCCTTCTCTTGGAAAAGAAAATCATTAAAATGCCTGTAAAATCATTAAAATGTCTTTTTTAAATTGAAATAAAAAAGTTTAACCGTTAGGATAGAAGCTACAAACCGCCGCTTTCATTTGAAAGGGAAAATTTTGATATTTCTTTATAACTTTTTATTTGGTCCATAAATGCTTTTCATATGTGGTTGATTCCAGCCGGTTGCATAAGCTGGGATGCCATGCGTTTTAATTGGAATGGTTTTTCATTGGTAACAATCTTTTTTTAATTTTTATATTTCAAAATTTAATTTGTTTGGAAGATTAAGAAACTATTTTCTTCATTTATATTAAATCTCTACATAGCTACCTATAAATTTAAACTTCGTTTTTAAGGTTGCCGCTACAAGTAAAAGCAAAGCATAGCTCGAATGCTATAAACAAAATCATAAAACTTTTTTCTGCAAAATTGACAAAAAAACTTTCGGTAATTCAAAGATACTAAATTTGTAAAATTAGGCCCGGTGGATCCTTATAATTTTAATTCTGAATTTTTGTATTTCCCAGCTTAGTTGTCTTTGCGGTACTTTTTGTGTTAATATTTATAATAATCAAATATTTAGCTATTCAGATTTTGCTAATTTTTTTTTATAGTTTCTTGTAATGTCCAGAAGATTTGATATGTTTTTTTCTGGCAAGAACATTAAGCCATTGGGGGTTTTTTGAAAAATTTTGAGCTTCTCGCTAAATTTGAAATACTCAGAGCCCGGCTACCTTTTACTCAGACGTCGCCACATATATGAAGCAGCCGACGGCTGATCTTAATGAACTCAAAAATCAGCGGAAAAATTACTCAGACGTCAGAAAATTCGGCACTCAGAGAACTCGAGTGCTTGAAGGCGACAACTGAGTAAATGTTGATCAGTTTGTGCGAGGCGGTCGGACTTGGTTGTTACGTGGAGCAAAAAATAAAGAAAATACATGGTGAATATTAATTTTAATGTTAATTTCTAGCTATTAATCCGATATTATTTTTATAACAGGGTTCTGTGATGATGGTCCGAATAAATTTTCCATTACTTAATCTTGTACGGCATAATGGCTCCCAGACCGGGAGACGAAACCCGACGGGCGAAAAAAAAACAATAAGTTTGTGGATTTTTTTAAAAATAAATGGGTATGCACAAAATCTGGACTTTTGTTATTCACCAAATCAGTAAATCCATCATTTGTTTAAGAAATAACACAGGTTTTAACTATTCTAGCATGAAAAAAGCGGCCAAAAACCGCTTCAGAATCTTCGCGCATTCTGAGTAACCATGACTCAGTTGTCGCGAAAAGGGCTGTTAGTCAGTTCTGAGTAAAAGCCGTTTAGTCAGAACTGAGTAGGTGCGGTTTTGGCGACAACTGAGTAGCCGTCACTCTGAACTGAGTAGCTGAAAGTTAGCGAGTTGGGCATTTCAATGTTTGCGGATCTTTTCCATGATTGCAAAACTTTGCATCAACGTTTTTAAGAGATTTAAAAGTACATTACTGTAGGAAATACAATTTCATAACTTGCATGTCTTTAATCCTCTGAATACGAGCGAGACTCATCAACATATTTGGTCATAAAAACTTTTCGCTCATCCTGTAAAACTTTCATTAAACTAAGACAAAAATATTATAATCAGATTCATACAAGCCATGATAATACATTCTTCAGAAAGATGTTTTAAAATCAAAACTTTCATTCACAATCAACGTTAACGTTTCACACTGAGATTCAAAAAGGAAGAACCTCACTCGATAAAATCTTAACTGAACGAGATTTCACAACTTTGCTTAAGACAGAAATAAAAAAAAACGAATTCTTATCATCACCCTGATTGTACTGAGCTTTTAACAGTATGTTCTCTATAAAAATGTTTAAAAAAAGTATAACTGACCTTTAACATTCATCAAGTATAACTGAGTTTTTAAAAAGTCGTGGTATGTTCAGCTTTTTCTGAACTATAAAACTTTTTTCACTGTTTCATTGCTCAAGAGCTTGCACAAATATTATTCCATGGCATCTCTGCCTTCCAAAAAGTAGTTTTTCTGCTCGTGATTCTCAGTCTGAGAAAACGTTGACATTCAAGACAAGAACCGTTTGTGATACTCACAATGAGATTACCTAACATCACACTGAGATTCAAAAAGGGAAAATCTCACTCAAAAAAATCTCAATCTCATGAGATTTCGCAACCTTGGCTACGTCTAAAACGAAAAAAATCTGTTGAAAATAAACATGGCTCTTGTTCAGTAGGGTTTGTCGTTTTGCAATTTTTTTTGAATTTCAAAAACCATGTTGTCTAAAAAGTTTGCTTCTTAGTCAAAACGAACGACAGAATTTAAGAAGATTTTAAATGTGAGATTTAGGTATCCAGGGTTGTGATTTGGAAAAACGCGAGAATATGCTTGTAGGAAATAATTGTTATTGTTTTACCTGAATATTTTGTTCTCTCGCAATGCAAATGAAATTCCAATAGAAATGTGGAGCTTATGACTATGGGGTTTATGCAATTTGAAAAAAGTTGTAAGACGATAGACCTTATTGCATAGTGCATTAGTAGATCTATTTAAGTGAGCCGTTTTACATTTGGAAATCGATGACCATCAGTTGAAAAATTATTTTTGTATGTATGTATGTATGTATGGTTCCCCCATCGGTAGCAAGGTCCTGCCTATGGCTGTGTGGCTTGGCCTTCGAATTTCTTCTAGGGCTTCCACGGTCCGATGGTTCGTCGAAGGAAGGCATCCAACCCTCAGAAACCTACAATGGCCGGCTACCCGTGCCGCTTGCAATAATTCCTTAGGATTAACCCCAGATGCATTCCCTCTGAAAATATGAAATTGTAGAAGAATAATCTATGACGGTAAGGAAAATTATTTAAAATATTTTAATACGTATAGTTATATGAAATTATGGATAAAAATATATTCTTTATTATTAAAAAGGATACGAATCTGAAAGGTAAAATTATGATTAGAGCATTTAAACAGAGTAAATGTGTATGCTAGGTTTCAAATATTTAAAATAACTTTAATGACTTTTCATTTCTTACAGAATAAATATAACGATTGGATTATCTGCAACAAATATTTGTAAACAATTTTAAAAATATTTTGTATGTAAGTTGTAAAACCCAATGATAACAAATTTGTAAACGACCGAATTCACAAAAAGCAGCTAGAATGTTAACCTGAACTTCTGAATTTTTTTTCAAACAAGTTTGACCTAGAATTTTGAAAATAAAATAAAAAAGATTCTAAATATTGCTTATTTTGATACATGAAATGCCACGGCGACTTTTCGATTCGATTCGATTCTCTTTTGACACCCACGCGATTGGAAATGAATGCTTCACACATCCCAATGATTCATTTGAATTCCAACTATTTCAACAACACACCATTTAACAAGGCATTTTCGGAACAATATTATAAATTTTCACCGGCGACAACTAAAACCACGCATGAAGCTCTAGTTAGACAAAATAATTATGTTACCTAATCTGATCTCTTTCTTCTGTAATCAAAATTCATACGCGCCGGGAGAAAAAGTATTACCAAACCGCTCGCCACGAATGCACGCGAAAGACTGATTTAATAAACATGGAATGTAATGAGTATAAAATAAAATGTTCTTTGAAAAATAATAATTCAAACCAACGGTGTATTCAAGCTGCTATCAACATTGCTATCTTGTGATCAAGACTTTTTGAATTTAGTTGTCTAATTATTAGCACTCTGGTGGGCTAGCAATGCTAGAAGAACAAAAGTCAGAAAATAAACTTTATACTGATTTATCAAACAAAGCCCATTTACCCACATCCAACTCACACCCTCAAACCAGCGCACTTAAACCCCCGAAATTACAAAAAAAAATAATTTGGTAAATTCTATATCGGATAAACAATATCATGATTTCAATATCAACTAACACACAATCCGATTTTCCTGATTCATTGCTCTAGTTTGCCTTACGTTAATTCAAAGCTGTTCTTATATTGTGTGGATGTGTTTTAAGCTTCAAACCATTACCAACAATTCTCTTACATTGCAGTCATAAACTTTTCGATTTCATACATTTAACATGCCCAAAACAAACTTGTGAGCAACTTGGTTACTTACTTTAGATAAACATAATTGAGGCGCCCAAGATCCGAGAAGTGTAAATGACCAAATGCTAGTTTCGAGAAAACGCGTTTTAAAGTTGTTAAGGTGCTCAATTTTTAATATATTTTTCAAATTAGATTAGTTGAAATTCAATCGGAAAAGTTTTTTTTTGTAATGTCAACATATGAGTTTTACACCAGCTGTAGATTTAGCAATCGATTGGTGTATTTAATTCGAATTTTATGATTTTGACACCTGCATCCCCCTGCTTCTGCGGGACTCAATTTCTCAATCTACCATAATGTCGGTCGTCGACGAGGAAAGCTAGGTGAATTGAAAAAGCTCCATGAATAGTTGATCGAAGAAGCTTTCGTTTGCTGAAGCTTTTTTTTTAGCTCTACTTGCATACAAGTTTGTATATAATTTGATGAGTTGAAATTCTCTCGTGAAATATTTCACGTTCTGCCACTGAAATAAGGGTTATGATTTCACACATTTTATAATAGACATTCACAATAATAAAAATTCATAACATTAATTCAATGCGATTTAAGGGAAAAGAAAAAAGAATAACCACTTAGCTTCCGTACGATCTGGATCACATCCTTCAAGGCCCGGTTCGTCTTCTAATTGTACAGCACTCCGTGTTGGTCCGGAGGGCTAAGTCCTAACCCCCAACAACCAAGCTCGAAAATGTTGAGAACTTGTAAGCACCTTTTTATGATATTTCACGAAAATCACTTGATTACAAACGTAAAAAACACTTCACTACAGTTTGATCACAACCATTCAAAACATTTTAAAGCCATATTACAGATTATATTTTAAAAATTTTACTAGCGCATTAAATTCGAACCTCTCACGCGCAGTGTTGCCAAGATGGATCAATCCATCAGTTGAAAAATTATTTTTGAGGAAAAAATTTTATTGGCTTTAAACTTCAAGTACTAAAATCACAACTTTTGACGCAAGCTCATTAACCCTCCAAAGCTGTTCGGGTCAATACGACCCGAAGCGCTCATTTGAAACAACTTTATCATCTTTCCAATATACTGAAGAACTATGCATTTTGACAGACCAAGATGTTCTATGAAAATAATGATTAAATTAATAACAGAAAACTTAAATTTGAGTTTTGAAAATCGATTCATTGGGAAATGAAATACAGCTATTATTTTTTTTTTATTTACATAGTATTCCGTCTCACGACATAACTTGACGAACATAATTCCTAAAATTCACTCGGTTCATAGCAACCGTTCTCCAATTTCTCGGGCACCCCACGTTCGCCAGATCACGCTCCACTTGGTCTAACCACCTCGCTCGTTGCGCCCCCGCTCGTCTTGTTC
>NC_073693.1:316662401-316681146 GCF_029784155.1 Uranotaenia lowii
TAATTTTTCAGCAAGTGATTTTTTTACGACACATCTCGTGTTTGTCTTTCACAAGTTGTTTGAATTTCCATTCGGTTTTCAATGTAGTTTTTAAGCTCTGTGTAGCAAAAAAAGTTACAGTGGTTGTATATATGAAACGACCGAGAAGTTCACGTAGAATTACTACAGCCTATCCCGAGTCAATATGTTTTTCGTTTCAAATAAGCATTCTAGAATAAAGTATGTCGAATTTTTTAAAGGAACTTAACTTCGAAAAAAATCATTCTTCCATAAATTGTCGTTTTAATAACTATTAATGGTCTAAATCGACCCATAAAGATAGTATGCAGCTTTTTCAACTGCATAACAAAAGGCGAATTAAATATAAGTATAAGTATCAAAAATCACTAGTCTTAATCTGTCGATGAGTTTGATATCAGACTGTAACATGTGATATTTTCTATTGTGAAAATCGGAGTTTAGTTCAATCGTTAATTTTTTACGAAAAGAGATAGTAGTAATACAAAATTCTTAGTAGCTATTGAAAAACTTGATACAAAAACATGTCTCTAAATCGTTCTGGCTTCCGAATATCCCTTTTTTGTCTTCCTTGTCTATCGGTTAATCCATCGGAGTGCTGTGTACTAACATATGCGTTATTGAGGTCTTCAGTCTCTTCTTTGGAATCAGAGCAAACCGGGTTAGCCAGCTTTACATCTTTAATGTCCCTTGTGTATTCTACTCCTCGTGGGCTACGAATAACCAACAACGATCCGTTTCTGGTCAGGACAGTAAACTTCTCTCTTGAGAATCCTGGATCCGTTTTGTTTCTTTTTGGAATAGACATAACGACGACATCTCCCGCAGTGATAAAGGATGGTTTAGCACCTCTATGCTTATCAGCGAATTTTTTGCTGATTAATTTGGTCTCTGTGTCCCTTTCGCGTACGTCTTCTCTATCTATTTCTTTGTTCACTTTAGCATCCCACAGGCTCGGGAAGGATCCTCGATACTTCCAACCTACAAGTAGCTCGAAGGGGGTGATACCTAGTCTAGCGTGAGGTTTGAGAGTATTATGCGAATGTACGTAACTTTCCAATGCTTTTTTCCAATTCAACCCTTCTACTTTTGCAGCTGTTAGTGCTTTCAAAACTCCTTGGTTCTGTCGCTCTACCGCGCCGTTGGATTGCGGATTTAAAGGAACCGATTTTCTTATAGAAACACCCTTGTTTTCCCAGTGAGATATAAATTCCTTGCTTTGAAAGGGTGGTCCGTTGTCTGTCTGGAGGATCAAGGGAAGACCCCAGGTGAAAAATATTTTTGACAAAGCTAGATTAGTACGATTAGCATCTGTGCAAGACATTTCGACCACCGACAAATATCGGGAGTAAGTGTCGACAACTACCAACAGTTCCCCTGAGCCGCACCCAGGTACTGCCAGAAAATCTGCCTGTAGTATCTCCCAAGGGCCCTCTGGGAGTTGACGGCTAGATAGTGGAATAGGAGGGTTTTTCTTTGATATTATTAAGCACGTTTCACATTTTCTTACAAACTTTTCTACTTGTGTGCTCATTCCAGGCCACCAGAAAAACTCGCGCATGATTCTTTTCATTGCGCCTACTCCAATGTGACCCTGATGAGCGAACACTAAAGCTTTTTCTCGAATATTCTTTGGTAATACGACTTTGTCCTCTTTAAATACTAATGATCCCATTGTGCGGAGATGCTTCGCATGAGCTTCATACCTTTTAATATCCTCACTCCATGTACCAGTTGAAACAGCCGCTTTTACTGCACAGATTTCGTTATCGTTTTCTGATTCCGCCTCGATATCTTGCCAAGATATATTCATATGTCCGGCATCAATCGCAAACAGGATGTTTTTATCTGTATCATCCTCGAAAGGTTCGTCTTTTTGAGATTTACTAATAAGCCGCGATAACGCATCTGCTACATTAAGATGCCCGGGAACAGAAACAATGTTGAAGTCATATGGCTGCAACCGAAGCGCCCAAGCCTCAGCCCTTGTTACTGCGCGCTTGCTTGTGCGTAGGCCGTTTCCAAAGATAAATGTATTGGCCTCTGAATCCGTGCGAATTGTAAATTTTTTGTTGATGAGGTAAAAGCTGAAACGCTCGACCCCCCAAACCACTGCTAGGGATTCTCTCTGTGTTTGAGGGTACTTTTTTTCAGCTTCTGTCAAGGATTTGGAAGCGCACGAAATAATACGCGGACTATCAGCACCATCAAATTGTATGAGAACTGCACCTAATCCGATTGGCGAAGCGTCGACAAATAGTTCTGTTCTATCGTTGTAATCAAAGTAACCCAACCGCAATATAGATTGCAATGCTTCCTTTTTTAGGAATTGAAACTCACGTTCTTCATTTTGATCCCAGTAGAATGATTGCGAATTGGCCAACTTCCGAAGATATTGGGTTTTATCCGCTCTTTGCAAAATAAAACGCTCGCAGAAGTTAAGAAGTCCGAGAAAGCTTTTGACCTCAGTTTGAGATTCGGGGGTTCGAAAATCGCGAAGTGCTTTGATTTTGTCCTCTTCGATACGCATTCCATCATACGATAAGGAGTATCCTAGAAATTTTACGGACTGTTGGCCGAAGACACATTTGTCCAGATTAAGACAGACGTTATGCTCTTCAAGTTTTTTAAGGGTTCGTTGAAGTCTTGCGTCATGCTCCTCTTTCGTTCTTCCGTGGACTAAAATATCGTCCAGATAATTAACAGTGCCTGGACATTCGTCAAGGACTTTGGTTTGGAGAATCTCCTGGAAAATATCCGGTGAGTTACACAATCCAAACGGAAGACGTTTGAACCTGTAAGTGGCTCTTCCGGCAAAGAAGTTTGTCAAGTGCCGAGAGTTTTCATGTAATTCGACATGAAAAAAAGCACTTTTTAAGTCGATTGTTGAGAAATAACGAGCTCCATTTAAATCAGATAGTATGGATTCTAATGTGGGCATTCTAAACGGCGTACGGAAGATTGTCTTATTTGGGCCACGCAAATCAACCACTAGTCTTATATCGTTTTTGCCCTTTGGGACAACCAAAAGAGAAGAGCAAAATGAACGATCCATATCGCCAACAACGGGTTCTATGATTCCAGTGCTCAGCAAGTCATCTAATCGCTTCTCAGTTTCCTTCTTGAAAGCTGGCGGGATACTAGTGAATATATTACGGGAGGGAGGTAATGTCTTATCATACGACAAAACAACTGGAGGAACGTTGAATTTTGGGAATTCAGAGCGGCAATCTATCATTCGAATTTCTCCCGGGAAATTGCGGTTCCCTACTATTGAAGTGCTTGGTCGGATAGGTACGTTTAAACCTAGCTGTAAGAGGCTATATCTTATGCCCGTGTCTCTACCCAATAGTGGACGAGCATCCGGAATAACGTAAAATTTTTCCGTAAATCGAGGTCTTTCATCTGACACAAACAACTCCGCTTCGAAAGTAGCATCAACGGTTATTTTACCTAGAACAGTATATAGTATAAATTTTTGATACGCACAATTCCGCTTCGTAAGAGTATGAACAGTTACATTACCTGGAACAGCATACGCTTTGAGGGTTTTATCGGTTCCATTGTTAACGTTATAGAGGAGAGAAGATGAGTTTTCGTTACTTGTCAACTGTTTAAATACGTCCCCATCTACTGTATTCACTTCCGCCCCCGAGTCGATTAGGAAGTTCACAGCAACGCCTGCTATGTGTCCTGTTACAATATGATCTTCTTTGTAGATATTATTAATAGATATTCCGGAATGCTGAAATACGTTGAATAAAACTATTATCTTAAAGTTTTAAAATTCAAATTCTTTAATTCAAGTTCATTCAAGAGATAGTTAACAACGGAACATCATTTTTAAATCATTAATTAAACCAAAGAGTGAAGTAGTTTTGAAAAATATTTCGATATTGTAAGTATTGAGAAGTTAAACACTCACGGGATCAACATCTTCTGGCATATTATCTGAATCCTCTTTCGAAACTGCAGCGATTTTTCTAATTTTCGTTGCAGGTCCATCATCACCCACATCTTCAGAAAATTTTTGAATGTTTCGTGGTCGAATAGTACCTTGAGGATTATTACGGTCAAGGTCTGGGCAAGCTCTTCTTATGTGACCGACAATATTACATACGTTGCAAACTTTGTCAGCAGCATAGCACTCTGAAGCAAGGTGCCCTTTGCCGGTACATCTCCAACATGTTGAAACCCCGTTTCCGAAATTTCCAGTTCGGCTGCCGCGACTGGCTGCTCCTCGACCACGGGGAAAGCGTGAATTTCCGAAGGACGATCTGTTAGAGTTGTAACCTCCGCGCCTTGGATTCATGTTCCAGTTGTTGGAGCTATTGTACTGAACGCGTTGAGAACTACCATGCTGTATATTGCGATTCCAGGTACTAGCACTATTCCCTTGGGCGTACGATACTGCTGCAATTTGTTGAGGCTGGTGGTTCTTAGCGAATAATTCTTCGTTTAGCGTGGAAACTTCACAAGCACGTACCTTGTCCATAAGGTCGGAGAGCGAAAATCCTTTTCTCATAGCTTTACGACCTATTTCACGAATTTTCAAATTAGCCCCGTGGCTCTGAATTACGTCAGCAATGTTCTCGATGAGTTGATTATCGGTATAACCGCATAGCTTAGCCGCATTTATTACACGTTTGACGTATTTCACATCGCTCTCGCCAGGTTCCTGAACCATAGCCCTTAATTTTTGACGCTGAGTTAGGCTGTATTGGTGGGAACTAAAGTGCGTCTTAAGACGATGTATAGTATTCGAATAGGGGCGAGTTATTTTATTAGGACCATCTATAGGCGAGCTCGTTTCGTCGAGGATATCAATTAATTTTGCTCCTGCCTTTATCCTGAAATAGCTGAACATCGTGGCTTCATCGTGTATTCCAGCTAACTGCATCGAAGCTTCCAATAGCTCAAGCCACCTTTCGAATGATTTGCGATTTATATCGTCTTGTCCGTCAAGAGGTTGACATTCCGAAATACCCATAGGAGCAAAGGACATTACGTTACTCGCAGCCATAGTATTGTCCTCTTGTCTATCTTCCCGAAGTATGGACTGTGTCGGAATAAATTCACTTGAACCACAAGCAAGATTTTCTTGACAATCACGCTTTTCAGCACGAGCCTTCTTAAGTTTTGTTGATAGTAAAGCATTGCGTTTATTTGAAAGTTCCAATTGCTTAATGACGGCCTTGAATTTTGCATTTCCTTCAACCTTTCTGTAAAAATAATTAGTTCGTGTTAATACTTCTAGAACGACTTCTCCTTGTAGAATATTTGATAACTTTTTATTTAATAATATTTAGGATTATTCCAAGAATAATTTTGTGCTGTTTCTACAAAATGGAAGATGTGAAATTCAAACGTGTTATTTTTAAAGAACGAACTACAAAAGTGGATCAAACTCAAATTCGTATTGAATGATCTTAAAACTTGATCGTTATCGGGTTACATATCTTTTAAGAAAGCTTCCACCTTAAATGTTCTTTTTTTTTTTTGGAAAAAGTTACCGCTAGAATTTGTTATAATACTGTATTGCAAATCTTTATTGCAGTATACTTTCAGGCGTTTAACGTTGCTAGCGACTCGAAATGCGTTATGATGGTATCATCAGTATATGCCCAGGTGCGCTACTGTGGCCTAAAAGCTACTGTGGCCTAAAAGCTACTGTGGCCTAAAAGCTACTGTGGCCTGATAGCGACTGTGGCTTTAAAGCTTTTAGCTTAGATATCATTTACCCTCCTTTTTACTATCGTTTATTGAGTCAGTTTTCAATTGTTCCATGGTTTCATGGTCTGGTCATAGTCTGAACGTAAGTAAAATTAATAATAAGAAATTCAAATAATGAAGAAATGAGTTTATTGGAAGGTTTGAATCAGCTAAAGGTATAATAAATTTATACTATGTAGACTACAATCACAATCGAAAATTACCCTTACATTACACTGTTGAATAAAGAATAATGTATTTTCGGTTTTAAACATTTCGAGTTGTTTTCTAATAAAGTTGTTCTCAGTAAAAAATACTGTAATAAATTTCCTCGAAGATTCGCGTTTTCAGTTCGTAAGCGATTTATGAACCATCCTAGACAATAATAGTAACGCTTTCATTATGTCCAAGGGTAACAGGTGTAACGTAACTGGAGCCCCCTGCCAAGGCGGGTAAAGCTAGGTGTGTTCTTATACCAATGCACGGAATCGTCCATCTTGTGACCCTTGTGACAGGCAATCGTAATCGTAGGCATGGTAGGCGAACAATTAGCTGTCAAAAAGCGCACCGTCTCCACCCCCCACCAATGAGAAACTTTTAGTACCCCTTGCCTACTTTTCCTCAGTATGCACCCACCCTACTGGAGGCACTCTGCCCCCTGCTCCCTTTTTTTGTCTATGTCAAATGCCAAATGTCAACAATGAAGTCCTTCGTTTGTTTTTATTCGTGCTTTGTGCAAAAAAATCGTTTGTTTCTCGTACATTTTTGTTTGGATGAGAGACTTTTCCTTTCGGTAAATTAAGGTTTTATTGATTATTAAGGATCAATCAACTGGGACAATCCGCTTTAATCAAGAACGTCAACGATAATGGTGCTGAAAATCAATTAGTTTCTGGACCCTTCTACTGCTGGATTTTCGTCAAAATTGTTTGGGCTTTAATGATTGACCCTGTATCCGTAAGTACTACAATTCCGTCCTTGTTGCGGAGGAAATAGGAACATTTGAGATTTTTTTTTCTTGTGGCAGTCTACATGACGTTCTTCTCAGTAACGAAACACGGCGGTTCTGCATAACACGAAAGGATCGGGTTCATTTTTTGGAACCTACCGAAGATAGAATCTTTGTGTCTAGAATTTATTTAATATCGAATCAACCTTCTTGGGTAGTTATAAATTGAGAATAGGGGATTTTTTTTTATTATCTGACAATTTGCGCCGGGGGTCTTCAGATTTTCCCCAAAATTGAAAATTGGGTTCATTTTTGCGACTTAAAAACACATGTATTTTTTCAGATTTCTAACATTTTTATTTTTTGAGTTAGCTTCGGTTAGATTTTTTTGTCAATAAAAAATAACCATTTTTCAAAGCTACATAACTCTGTTGTTTCTCAACGGAAATTATAAAATAGCACATCAAAATGCATTGAAATTTTATCAGTTTTCCAAATATAATAGTTGAAAAAAATTAAATAATGACCTTCAACATGAAAAGTTGTAAATAAACTTTAAATGGTGTCTAAAAGTATCGTCTGCACCACCGAATATTTTGCAAAAAATATCTTTGTGTAGCTCGATTCATGATGCAACTTTCATCTGAAGACACCAAAGTGGGCCATTAACACCTTGAAGAGTTATGAAAGAAATAATGACAATAAATCTCTTTTTTTGCATCGAAAACAAACAATGGTGGAACAACTGCACTTGCATATGGAGATAGCAAGCACTTCTAACAACATGGAAACAAAAGAACTTACCAAAGCAGGTAAAAAACACAACTTTTTCGTGCTTTGTAGAGTGTTTGCAGCAAAACTGACCTTAAATTTTAACCAAAATTCTGAGTATCGCGTTGTTTAAGTGATATAACTAATAATGGGAATGTTGCTTTTACAACCTGGTCATATACTATATAACTTATTAATTTTTCGATCAAAGATCATTGTGAAGCATAATCAATGCCAATAGTAGAAGGTTCAGTCCCTGTGTTTGAGATCACAAAAATGTGATTAAAAAAATGAAATATAGACGTGCTTTACATAGTTTTTATATCGGGAGCTAAGCACTGGACACCAAAATCCTTTCCCATTGATCAAAAAAGTATGAGAAAGTGGCACAAAGGTTGTAGAAATTATCAAAGAGCTCAGTATGGCCAGCCCAGGCTGTAAAATGACGAAAATATGATACTTTTAACGTATTGGTTTTCTACATTCGCCCAGTTTTGAGGTTTATCATACTAGAACGAACATAATTCGTCGTCAGTGTTTTGCTACCTCGATCGCTCACACACGAATCTTCAGTGTTCCACCGTCCATTTTTAATCAAATCTGGGGAATTACGGATGCAAAACTTAGCGCATAATCTTCTAAAAATGACAGTAAAATGTGCATAACTTGTTGTGACCTGGTGCAAAACTGGGTATAAACGAATACATTATTAGATTTTTGGATATAACATGAAGTCAGTTAAGCTGCAATAATCTACCGCCCCTTCTTTCATAACAGTCCCATATACAAAAATAAGCAAGCGAGACAATCAGCTTTTTCTGTTTTGGAATATATTTTTAAATTGTGACCACCACTTTCAGCATAAACGAAAATCGTTTCTAGGTTGTCATAATAAATCGTTAGGCCTGAAATTTTCGAAATTGGGTTATTGGTAAGGTCGAGAGCACCATTTTTATTCATTATGGGACTGTTAATCGACCATATTTGAAACCTTTTTCGAATTTACTAGCATAACAGTCCCATACAAAATATATTTTTCTCACCAAGCTACTTTCTAAGACTTAAATTTGATCATTTTTGAACTTCTAAATGCAATTGTCAGAAAAAGAAACATACTTTTGCAAAAAAATATCATGAATTCCACATTGTAAGTTGAATCTTTTTACGATTTTTGATTGCATCCGATAGTTTTTCGCTCAGGAAGTCATTCCTAAGAAAGTCAAACCTGCCTTCGAAAACTAGTGTGCATCATTCGACATCAAGTGAGTTAAAAAAAAGTTTAAATGATTCAAAGCAATTAACCCAAGACTATTTCGCCGAAAGAAACATTGAAAAGTAACCAAATCCGTGGTATTTCACAAATGGGACTGTTATTCAGGTATATTTCATATAGGACAGCCACGAATTGATATTTTTTTCGAAATTTCTAGAACAAAACCTCTTTTTTTAGTCTTTTATGTTGAAGCCTTATGTTAACCTAAAATGACGAAAATTCATATGGGACTGTTGTGCGAGTGAGGGCAGTCTGAAAAGGACGAAAAAATAGTGCTTTTTACCAGCTTTGATAAGTTCTTTTGTTTCCATGTTGTTAGAAGTGCTTGCTATCTCCATATGTGAGTGCAGTTGTTCCACCATTGTTTGTTTTCGATGCAAAAAAAGAGATTTATTGTCATTATTTCTTTCATAACTCTTCAAGGTGTTAATGGCCCACTTTTGTGTCTTCAGATGAAAGTTGCATCATGAATCGAGCTACACAAAGATATTTTTTGCAAAATATTCGGTGGTGCAGACGGTACTTTTAGACGCCATTTAAAGTTTATTTACAACTTTTCATGTTGAAGGTCATTATTTAATTTTTTTCAACTATTATATTTGGAAAGCTGATAAAATTTCAATGCATTTTGATGTGCTATTTTATAATTTCCGTTGAGAAACAACAGAGTTATGTAGCTTTGAAAAATGGTTATTTTTTATTGACAAAAAAATCTAACCGAAGCTAACTCAAAAAATAAAAATGTTAGAAATCTGAAAAAATACATGTGTTTTTAGGTCGCAAAAATGAACCAAATTTTCAATTTTGGGGATGATCTGAAGACCACCGGCGCAAACCCGTCAGATAATAAAAAAAAATCCCCAATACCAAGGTTTTTAAACATGACTTATATTATAATCCTTATGTTAGCACGACAACCTAATCTTCACATTCAGGTTTTATTTCCTGACCTGCATGATGAGAAGTCCTCTAATAATTTCTTAGAATACTTCAAAATAAAAACCTCGATTTTCTATCCATTCAGCGAAAGGACTGGATAGTTTAGATTCAAATAAAAAGAATGATTACGCAGGTCATTTCGTTATTGCCCAACCATTCGTTGGCTGAGATCTGTGTTATCTTGACTAAAACGATATTTTTCCTCTAATTGGCTCCGTTTTACTAATTACTCTGATCAGGTCATTTTTTTATAGTTATTTAATTTTGGTTTCAAACAAAAAGTTCTATTTAATATTTTATTCAAATCCATTTAAATTTCTTGGCTGTTGGCTTTTTGTTGTTCCATTCACCCTACAGCGGCGAAGATTTGTTTTAAAATACTCACTACGAAATTTTATGAGTAGTATTTTTGTTTTGTTTTACTCAGTTACACTGACCTTCGGCGGCAGTTATTTTTTAACATTCGGTTCAAAGAAAAAGATCCATTACCGAATTTGGTTTCAGTACGAATTGTTTTTATTTCTGACCTTTTGTCAGCAGAGTTTGTTAATATTTCGGTTAGATGAAAAAAAAATCATTCAAAATTCTTGGCTTCTTCTTCTCCGTTAGTTGTTTGGTTTTATTGTTTTTCTTAGTTACTCTGACCGTTCGGTGGTAGATTTTTCCTAATTTTGGTTTAAAAATAAAAAGATCCATTTCAAAATTTGATTCCATTTCGAATCGGTATTCTATGACTTTCGTCGGCAGAGTCTTATAATATTTCGGTTAAGTAAAAAAAACCATCTAAAATTCTTGGTTGCTTCCCGACCAAGTTCAAGTTGTTTTTTTTTTCTTTCTATTCTTTTACTCAGTTACTCTTACCTTTCGGGCAGGGGTTTATGATACATATTTCGGTTAAGTTAAAAAATCCCTTTCAAATTCTTGGCTTCTTCTTGACCAAGTTATTGTTTTGCTTTACTCAGTTACTCTGACCTTTCGGCGGCAGAGTTTTGAAATTTTCGGTTCGAAGTAAAAAAATCCATTACAAAACTTGATTTCAGTACGAATCGCTATTCTCTGACCTTTCGTCGGCAGAGTTCTATGATATTTCGGTTAAGTAAAAAAAATCAATTTAAAATTCTTGGCTTCTTCTGGACCAAGTTTGAGCTGTTTTTTTTTTCTCTATTGTTTTACTCAGTTACTCTGACCTTTCAGCGGCAGAGTTTTTAAATTTTCGGTTCGAAATAAAAAAATCCATTACAAAATTTGATTCCAGTTCGAATCGTTATTCTCTGACCTTTCGTCGGCAGAGTTCTATGATATTTCGGTTAAGTAAAAAAAATCCATTTAAAATTCTTGGCTTCTTCTGGACCAAGTTTGAGCTGTTTTTTCTCTCTATTGTTTTACTCAGTTACTCTGACCTTTCGGCGGCAAAGTTTTTTAAAATTTTCGGTTCGAAATAAAAAAATCCATTACAAAATTTGATTCCAGTTCGAATCGTTATTCTCTGACCTTTCGTCGGCAGAGTTCTATGATATTTCGGTTAAGTAAAAAAAATCCATTTAAAATTCTTGGCTTCTTCTAGATCAAGTCATCGTAGTGTTTTACTCAGTTACTCTGACCTTTCGGCGGCAGAGATTTTTCTTATTTTCGGTTTAAGATAAAAATTATTATCACATTCATTTAGGTTATGTTTTGTGGCCGAGATTGAAAACTTAGATAGCATAATCAAATCAATTTCGATTCAAAAGGTTAGGCAATGCTGTTTGCAAATGGCGTCGCATCATCCAGGCAATTCACATGTTTGCAATGCAGTGAAAATCAAATGAAGTATAATAATTGAATGGTGTTTTGGGACTATCAACTTTTATTATCCGAACACTTACCGATTGGGAGCGTATGGAGCGCCAATGTAGCGACCGGAAGTTCCTTCGTCGGACATTTTGTTTTCTTTTGCACCTTATCGCGAGTTAGTAGAAACGCGTCAGTCCACACTAAACTAACTTTTCTAACTGCCAGAATCGGTTACTCCTACCAATCACTTCCTAAGGACGAGCACCTACACACATATACACACACTGTCCTTTTTTCCTTGCCGATCACACTCACACAATAGTCATTTGCCCGAACTTCCCTACTACACACTATTCAGTCATCTGATATAAATATATATAACTACTCAATCTTTATACACGCTCCTGATTCCTACACGCTTTTCACGATTTAGTCATCTGATATATTTAATTACTTACTCTTTATACACGCTCCTGATTCCTACACATGGGACGTTGTTAGTTCGGGTAAAAAGTTGGTTCCAAATTTCGGGAGAGTTTCCCACCGATTCGTAACGTAACGGCAAGTATGAGCAGAGCATCATCATCTCAATCAATGGGAAAGTGCATACAGCCAGTCAGTCAGTCTCGGCTATTAACGGGCTAGTTCCACGCTTTCGTCGCTTTTGTGTCATTGCTAGCTCCCTAGATAATCGGCGCAAGCTAGTATGGAATCGTTCCACCCAGTCCATTGAGTGGTGATGTTTTATGAAGCTTTTCCAATAAAATCGAAGCTCTTCGAATGGCAAAAACTTGCAGCTCATTTCAGTTAACGTACGTGTACGGGAATTCATTGGCAATTTATGAAGAAGCGGGGTATGACGCACGTTAAGAGTAATTTTTCAGCAAGTGATTTTTTTACGACACATCTCGTGTTTGTCTTTCACAAGTTGTTTGAATTTCCATTCGGTTTTCAATGTAGTTTTTAAGCTCTGTGTAGCAAAAAAAGTTACAGTGGTTGTATATATGAAACGACCGAGAAGTTCACGTAGAATTACTACAGCCTATCCCGAGTCAATATGTTTTTCGTTTCAAATAAGCATTCTAGAATAAAGTATGTCGAATTTTTTAAAGGAACTTAACTTCGAAAAAAATCATTCTTCCATAAATTGTCGTTTTAATAACTATTAATGGTCTAAATCGACCCATAAAGATAGTATGCAGCTTTTTCAACTGCATAACAAAAGGCGAATTAAATATAAGTATAAGCAGAAACAAGGCCGATGTCGTCGAAATTATGCGCCCGGCAGTTATGCAAATAATGTGATAAACACATGAGCTTTGTATCAAACGCTTGCGAGAAAAGCCTACAATGACTGCTTTGATCTAAACGCTTGACTCAGGGCAAAAGCTCTCAAACTGTTTTTAGTCTCATGCGTCTCGTTGGATTGGAATCAGTATCATGTTTTCATTTCCCTTAACCTTCCCATGCCGTTCGGGTCAATATGACCCGAAGCGCACATTTAAAATCTCTTCATCATCATTCCAATATACTGAAGAACTAGGAATTTTGACAGACCAAGTATGTTCTATGAAAATAATGATCAAATTAACGTCAAAAAATTGAAATTTGAGTTTTGAAAATCGGTTCATTGGGAAATGAAATACAGCTAAGCAAAGCAAAAATTGGATAACGTTTTTTTGAAGTTAGATTTTTTTCTACCGGAAGATCTGAGATAGCGGTCAAAACTTTCATTGGACCCCAACATATCTATACACTGTCGGATAGATGGATTCTTGACGATTTCAAACATCAATGAAACACTTAAATACAGAAAAGCTGTTAAAAGTTATGAGCATTTTAAAAATAAAATTGATTTTTCGGACTTTTTACTTTCTGAACCAGTTTCTGATAACTTGGTAATACATATCGACTTTATTTTAAAATTTTGAGTAATAAGAACAAATTACCTACACAATGAATATAATATCATCAAAATCGGTTAACATTTACAGCCAGGAGAACGAAATCAAACTACAACTCAAATTTCCCCGAAACGGATATTTTGCGAACGGCATGGGAAGGTTAAGATCACATAGCAATCACTAGCTTAAACTGTTGCTTAAACACGAGATTCCCGAGGAAGCGTTAGATTGACCATGTTTTCATATCTACAAATAACAAAAAAAGGCCCTTTTCAGGGCCAAAATCTTAAAGAGAGTTGCGCTTGACTTTTCTTTTACAATAGGTGGATGACGAGTGCGTTGTGTTGGTGGTGCTTGACGGGTGGGTGGTGTGTGATGGGTGGGTGGTGTGTGATGGGTGGGCGGTGTGTTATGGGTGGGTGGTGTTTGATGAGCTGTGGTGGTGCGTGATGGGTGGGTGGTGTGTGATGGGTCGGTGACAGCCTTGCCAGATCTACGGATTTCTCCGTAGATCTACGGATTTTAAGCATTTCTACGGAGCTACGGATCGATGCTCGAAATCTACGGATTTTCAGCATTTCCTACGGATTTTCTACGGATTATCGAATAAATTCAAGGGATTCTGCGGATAAATGAAAATTCTACCTGACGACCAAAAAAAAAAAAAAAGGTCATCACGTTTTATTTAGCCGAAATCAGTACATTTTTCGATTTTTGGGAAATCTACGGACTTGAGTGGTTTTCAATCTGGCAACGCTGGTCGGTGATGTGTGATGGATGGGTGATGTGCGATGGGTGGGTGGTATTTAATGGGCGGGAGTTGTGTTACGTGCGGGTGGTGTGCGATGGTGTGTGTGTGTGTGTGTGTGTGTGTGTGTGTGTGTGTGTGTGTGTGTGTGTGTGTGTGTGTGTGTGTGTGTGTGTGTGTGTGTGTGTGTGTGTGTGTGTGTGTGTGTGTGTGTGTGTGTGTGTGTGTGTGTGTGTGTGTGTGTGTGTGTGTGTGTGTGTGTGTGTGTGTGTGTGTGTGTGTGTGTGTGTGTGCGTGTGTGTGTGTGTGTGTGTGCGTGTGTGTGTGTGTGTGTGTGTGTGTGTGTGTGTGTGTGTGTGTGTGTGTGTGTGTGTGTGTGTGTGTGTGTGTGTGTGTGTGTGTGTGTGTGTGTGTGTGTGTGTGTGTGTGTGTGTGTGTGTGTGTGTGTGTGTGTGTGTGTGTGTGTGTGTGTGTGTGTGTGTGTGTGTGTGTGTGTGTGTGTGTGTGTGTGTGTGTGTGTGTGTGTGTGTGTGTGTGTGTGTGTGTGTGTGTGTGTGTGTGTGTGTGTGTGTGTGTGTGTGTGTGTGTGTGTGTGTGTGTGTGTGTGTGTGTGTGTGTGTGTGTGTGTGTGTGTGTGTGTGTCAGCTCTGCTACTGCCCGTGTCACTAGTTTCAATTTCTCTGATACAATGAACCAAACCGTCAGTTGACCCCTTGTTTTATACCTTTCGTAGGCTGGAAATAACAAAACTCATGAAGGGGCGGGGCGTCTAATTTTTTTCCATTTTCGAATAGCCAATCAACGTTGAGCAGGCTTGGTATGTCTTTTAAGAGAGATGTCTTTGAAAGAGGCGTTTTTCGTGACGCGAGATCGGTTCGCGAATTTCAATTTGCCCCCCCTATAGTGTTGCCGTATGACGTAATTCTACGTCAAAAAACATTCTATACGACTTAGATAGTTTTCCTTAATAAGTAGATTTGATTTTTTTTCAATTTGTTACAATTTTATTTTTAAACAGTCAGGTATTCAGCACCAGGTCGGTTTAATGCAGGCACCGTTGGGAACTTTACGAACGTAGCCCTTATTGCAGAAACATCCTTTGGGGCACATCAGGCAATAGATTGGTTCAAAGGGAACGCCACACACTCGCTCATTGCACGGGCCACAGGTCGTGTAGGTTTCATTAGGCCGGCAATCAACTAAAAATTGGAAAATAAGCTTAGCTTTATGTCGGGTCCTTCTGGTAGAAAAAAAACATAAACAAATTTGAAAACTTACGTTGACTGTTGGCCTTGCGAGCTGTCGTTAGCTGTAAGACTGCAACGCAAGCACAGATCAGAAAAAGAACCTTCATCTTGAGAAATTATTGCTAGGATCTATCTTTTCCACAGTTGAACCTCGAACTGAACAAAAACCGCCAATGATTAGCTTTTAAAACATATCCAATGTTGATTCAGATGCTTCATATACTATATAAAAATATTTTCAAAATTTTGCTTACCTAATATTTACACTTGAACGGAAAATATTTGATTATTGTTGTTTGTCTAGTTGTTTCGATATTTTCATTCTTCAAAACAAAATGTTTGATAATAATGTTTTATTACAATCTATGCCTTTCGAGCATTCGCTCGACAAACCATTCAGTGGATATTAGCTACCAAACGCATCATTACTTCGCACAGTGCTCGAGCAATAAACTTTTGAGAAAACAATTATTAGCGCCATCCCCTTAAGTTTAACGCATTTGATGTTATGAACAAAATTTACAACAATTAGAGCAAGTTCACTGGTGTTGGGAAAAAGTGGTAGAAATTTTGACATTTTGAAAATTTTACCATGCAAAAATGTTTTCAAGATCTTGGGACGTTGTATTTTTTTTACAACGCTGTTTCTATTTCAGCCGTATGTGATAGAAATATTGCTATTTTTGAATCACAGCATGCGAAAATACAACACGTGTTGTAAAAAAAACTAGAAGGCCACAGTTCTTGAAAATGTCTTTACATGGCAAAATTTTCACTTTTTCCCAACACCAGTGAACTTGCTCTAATTGTGATGAGATAGAGGCCTCCTTTGTTCGACAATATAGTAGAACATGAAAATTTGAGAAAGCATAAATATTTATTTTATAATTATTATGATTTTCTTGAATAACTTGATTCGCTAGCAAAAATTTACATGAATCTTTTTCTCACCTTGGTTTGTACGTTCTTGGATTATTTGTTTACACACGTTTATCAGTTGACTTCTCTCCAATGTTTTCTTTACAAAAATTTCATTTCAAAATTGTTCGCTAAACTGCAAAATATTCAAGATAAAAAAAAATGGTCCAAGATTGGATGAAACGGTCTTGAACCGAATCAAGAAACAGACAAATATTTGGCTGATTAAAGGCCTCAACGATGATAAGTTGCCTGAGAGGTCGTTTTTGGACCAAAACCGTGTCCTTGTACTAGTCTATTTTAAAACTGCTGCCATAAGAGTTGTGAAGGGAGATGTAAAATATTTTCCAATATTTTGAATTTGAACATAAATGGGATGTTTTCGATGTGCTTCGATCACCGATTGATTTTTCTTTCAGTTCTTTAATTTATTAGGTTTATATTTTCGACCGGGAATGATATATAGTAATTTAATTTTGGCTTTTTCGGTCTTGGATGTAGATCAAACAACGATGGTTTTTGAAATACCCGACGTTTCGACCAGTTTTGTTGGTCTTTTTCAAGGGAACTGGAAATTTTATTGCAAATTATTGTTTTGAGCGTTGTTAATGATTTGTGAAATGTAGTGTTGTAACTCACTTTGCTGTCTGTTGTTTTTGTCGATTTCGTTTTGGTCCAACGGCTAGGAGTCCATTGATTGCTGCTCGTCTGTTATAAATGTACAATTGTTATCTGTTTCATGTTCATACATACATTAAAATATCTTACATATTTCACAAATCATTAACAACGCTCAAAACAATAATTTGCAATAAAATTTCCAGTTCCCTTGAAAAAGACCAACAAAACTGGTCGAAACGTCGGGTATTTCAAAAAACCATCGTTGTTTGATCTAGCATCTTTAATTTATTTGAAATATTTAGTAACATCACATGGTGCTTGATCTCGATCGTATTGGTCACCTTGATTTGAGTTATTTGTGATTTTATCGGAACCCCTCGTACCGTTCGCCATAAATTTGAATTCTAAATGTTGCTAGCGAAATTTTAGCGTCAGAAAAAGTTGCAGTATTCAAAAAAAAAATTTGCAATTTGCAAAACTGCAATAAAACGTCTATCTCTTGATCTAAAAAATTTATTTAAATTTGATTTCATGATGTTAGGGTTATCCCATAACAATTATTTTTCTCGTGTTATATTATCAGGGTGATATTTCACAAGGAAAAAATCACCAAGATTAAAGCTCTCAACAACATGGCCGTGAAAATCCAGGCTACTTGATCTAGAAACCTGAAAAAATCCGGCATTTAATTTCAAAATTTCCAACCCAAAATCCAGGCCAATATGCGAGCAAATTTGGTTAAAACCCAGGAACAACTCCACAAAAAATCAAGAAGCAAAACGCTATGAAAACACATCAGTTTTGGGAATAAAACTTAATTCTCCTGAGAACAATAATGCTTTTTTTGGGTGAAAGAACATTCCGCAGTAAAAAAGTATCATCAAAATTTCCCCAGGACTAGTGTGTGGTGGCCTTATTGCCACATCCAAAGTTCTGTTAACGTGGACTTTGCGCATCAAGTTCGGATCGCTCAGTGGAGAATAAGCAAAATGATACCTTCTACATTGCCTGCCATTTGTTTGGGATCTCATTCGAAAGATGACGAACAAAACCTTTCCGTATGAATTTGGCAAAATGTACATGTTAACTTAATATGTCTTAAAATAAGCATAATTTTTAAACTTTTCAAAAAAGACGCACTTAAAATTTTAACGTGATCAGCCCAGGGTGGGGTGGAACAAATTTTTAAATTCGAGTTGCGTTAGGATCTTTTTTTCATACTCACTTTTCAAAAGATATTTGTTAAATTTTGTGCAAAAAATTACATAGTACTTAAAATAGATCAAACAACTACTTAAGTATCTCTGTCATGAGTTCTACTTGCTTTTAGGATATTTGGTGGAAAAGTTTTCTCAGACAAGCTTCGTTAAAACTTCAGCTAAAGTTTAACAATTTTCCGAAAATGTTTACCAAGTAGTACTTCCATTCAGAAAATACATGCAAAACTTTTTTGGACCATAACTTTGTCAACTCAAATTTTGAAAATCTGGTGCACCCCACCTTGAGCTGATCGGGTTTTAATTTAAGTGCCAATTTTTGCAAATGTTCAAAATTTATCCTTATTTTAAGACATATTAGGTTAACATGTACGTTTTGCCACATACCGACAAAGGTTTTGCTCATCATTTTTCAAATAAGATCAAAAGAAATGTAAAATGAAATATTATATGACGACTGAGAATATGGTCGAACAAAATTTAGATATGTTTAAGAGAGTGATTCAAAACATATGGCCGGCAGTGTATAATTGTTTTTTTTTCAGAAGTTTGAATAACTTGCGGTCGTCGAGAAAGTTGTTCTTTTTTAGTTAAAATGTTTTTTTTCCAAACATTTGTAATCTTCTTCAGTTTTGCAAAAAAAAAAAATGTAAAT
>NC_073693.1:316681646-316745608 GCF_029784155.1 Uranotaenia lowii
GATGCGAAATTGGGCTAAGATTGACATCTAGCTTGGGGGCAAGTGACACCTGATTTCGAAATCATCAAGTTATCAGCAGTGTCACTCGCCGCGTACTTATACTTATACTTATACTTATACTTATACTTATACTTATACTTATACTTATACTTATACTTATACTTATACTTATACTTATACTTATACTTATACTTATACTTATACTTATACTTATACTTATACTTATACTTATACTTATACTTATACTTATACTTATACTTATACTTATACTTATACTTATACTTATACTTATACTTATACTTATACTTATACTTATACTTATACTTATACTTATACTTATACTTATACTTATACTTATACTTATACTTATACTTATACTTATACTTATACTTATACTTATACTTATACTTATACTTATACTTATACTTATACTGATACTTATACTTATACTTATACTTATACTTATACTTATACTTATACTTATACTTATACTTATACTTATACTTATACTTATACTTATACTTATACTTATACTTATACTTATACTTATACTTATACTTATACTTATACTTATACTTATACTTATACTTATACTTATACTTATACTTATACTTATACTTATACTTATACTTATACTTATACTTATACTTATACTTATACTTATACTTATACTTATACTGATACTTATACTTATATTTATACTTATACTTATACTTATACTTATACTTATACTTATACTTATACTTATACTTATACTTATACTTATACTTATACTTATACTTATACTTATACTTATACTTATACTTATACTTATACTGATACTTATACTTATACTTATACTTATACTTATACTTATACTTATACTTATACTTATACTTATACTTATACTTATACTTATACTTATACTTATACTTATACTTATACTTATACTTATACTTATACTTATACTTATACTTATACTTATACTGATACTTATACTTATACTTATACTTATACTTATACTTATACTTATACTTATACTTATACTTATACTTATACTTATACTTATACTTATACTTATACTTATACTTATACTTATACTTATACTTATACTTATACTTATACTTATACTTATACTTATACTTATACTTATACTTATACTTATACTTATACTTATACTTATACTTATACTTATACTTATACTTATACTTATACTTATACTTATACTTATACTTATACTTATACTTATACTTATACTTATACTTATACTTATACTTATACTTATACTTATACTTATACTTATACTTATACTTATACTTATACTTATACTTATACTTATACTTATACTTATACTTATACTTATACTTATACTTATACTTATACTTATACTTATACTTATACTTATACTTATACTTATACTTATACTTATACTTATACTTATACTTATACTTATACTTATACTTATACTTATACTTATACTTATACTTATACTTATACTTATACTTATACTGATACTTATATTTATACTTATACTTATACTGATACTTATACTTATATTTATACTTATACTTATACTTATACTTATACTTATACTTATACTTATACTTATACTTATACTTATACTTATACTTATACTTATACTTATACTTATACTTATACTTATACTTATACTTATACTTATACTTATACTTATACTTATACTTATACTTATACTTATACTTATACTTATACTTATACTTATACTTATACTTATACTTATACTTATACTTATACTTATACTTATACTTATACTTATACTTATACTTATACTTATACTTATACTTATACTTATACTTATACTTATACTTATACTTATACTTATACTTATACTTATACTTATACTTATACTTATACTTATACTTATACTTATACTTATACTTATACTTATACTTATACTTATACTTATACTTATACTTATACTTATACTTATACTTATACTTATACTTATACTTATACTTATACTTATACTTATACTTATACTTATACTTATACTTATACTTATACTTATACTTATACTTATACTTATACTTATACTTATACTTATACTTATACTTATACTTATACTTATACTTATACTTATACTTATACTTATACTTATACTTATACTTATACTTATACTTATACTTATACTTATACTTATACTTATACTTATACTTATACTTATACTTATACTTATACTTATACTTATACTTATACTTATACTTATACTTATACTTATACTTATACTTATACTTATACTTATACTTATACTTATACTTATACTTATACTTATACTTATACTTATACTTATACTTATACTTATACTTATACTTATACTTATACTTATACTTATACTTATACTTATACTTATACTTATACTTATACTTATACTTATACTTATACTTATACTTATACTTATACTTATACTTATACTTATACTTATACTTATACTTATACTTATACTTATACTTATACTTATACTTATACTTATACTTATACTTATACTTATACTTATACTTATACTTATACTTATACTTATACTTATACTTATACTTATACTTATACTTATACTTATACTTATACTTATACTTATACTTATACTTATACTTATACTTATACTTATACTTATACTTATACTTATACTTATACTTATACTTATACTTATACTTATACTTATACTTATACTTATACTTATACTTATACTTATACTTATACTTATACTTATACTTATACTTATACTTATACTTATACTTATACTTATACTTATACTTATACTTATACTTATACTTATACTTATACTTATACTTATACTTATACTTATACTTATACTTATACTTATACTTATACTTATACTTATACTTATACTTATACTTATACTTATACTTATACTTATACTTATACTTATACTTATACTTATACTTATACTTATACTTATACTTATACTTATACTTATACTTATACTTATACTTATACTTATACTTATACTTATACTTATACTTATACTTATACTTATACTTATACTTATACTTATACTTATACTTATACTTATACTTATACTTATACTTATACTTATACTTATACTTATACTTATACTTATACTTATACTTATACTTATACTTATACTTATACTTATACTTATACTTATACTTATACTTATACTTATACTTATACTTATACTTATACTTATGTATACTTTGACTCAAAAATATGAGTGGGTTCGTCCCACTAAAACCACCTGGGGCTCCGTGTGCCAGATGTGTGCCTCTTGATTTCAACCTATGATACTACATGAAGGGGTAGGCTGTGCTCATGCACTTATACATCTCACCCTTTTCCTTTTCCTCTTTCTCAATTTTGGTCTTTCTCCTTGATCATTGTTCTGCTTTATCCTCTTTCTCCTTTTTCATCCTTCTCCTTTTCCTCTATCGCCAACTTCAGACTGGTACGGAAGGCCCCGAAACGTGTGCCGGTTAGATAACGCTTTCAAAGAAAGTCGCGCCCATCACAGCAATCACTCCCGCAAGATTTCTTACCACCAAGGCATAGCTACCAAGCTAGAATCCCGTCACGACCACCCCGAATGGTATCTCCGCTTCCTTTTGCTGCAGGAAAGATCGTAGCTGAGTACGTGAGACCTTTTAGGTCCCACCACACGTATGAGTCCAGATTAGGGTTATACCGCGCCCTAAGATCGCGTTGTTTTTTAATTGAAGTGTCATACGAGGCCCAAGACCTTACATTAGCTTGTCAAATTTGGTTGACTATCTTGCTCTCTCCGTTCATCATCTTTCCTGATTCTTATCAGATCGCGCATGATTTACGAGATTTCATCGACTATAGCACGCCACGACTGTTCGTCGTGACACATTTCACTCACAATGTTTTCAGAGTTCAAATTTGAAGTTGTTGACGCCTAGAAATGAACCTGCGACAGACAATGATAGCATGTTCTGCCGATTCCTCCGTATCTACGCATTCCGGGCAATAAGGCGAGCTGATAAGCTTAAACCGATGAAGGTATTGCTAGCACCCATGATCCGAAAGGAACTGCATCAGGTAGAAGTTGATCTCTTCATACTTCCGATTTACCCAGTCTGAAAGTCGCGGGATTAGCCTATGCATCCATCTTGCGTTGTTCGATGCGTCCCATTGCTCCTGCCACTTGAGCATTGACGCTGCTCGATGAATTTTACGCACTCCTCAAGCAGCTCTTGCTTTCTAACACTCCATATTCTCCGCCACAGTTATGTCGATGGGAATCATGCCCGCGATGACATCCAGCTGCATCTGCTGATATGGTCCACACATCAGCCAATGTGTGCTCCGTTATTTGGATCTGTTGCGCTCTACCTCTATCGCGGAGCTTCATGCCGCTTCTCCGCAACGTACTTTCGACAGTGCTACGCTCGCAAGGAGACGACTCTTGCTTCTCTTTGGACAATGGGAGTTCGGCATAATCCAGGCCAGTGAATCTATGACTTTCGATGCACTTTCACAACAGTATTTGACATGCGCACCAAAACTTAAGCGATGGTCGACCATTACTCCAAGGTATTTAAGCTGCTGTTTCGAAGATGTCGTGTGCCCTCCAACAGAAATCTCCATGTGCGGCACAACTCTTTTATTGTAACTTCAGTTTTATGGAGAGCTATCTGAAGCTTAACTCCCTCCATCCAGATGCCAACCCTTTCTACGGACACCGTTGCAAGGTCTTCTACCTCCTCGATTGTTTCGCCGGTGATCATGAGTACGATATCGTCAGCAAATCCGACTATCTGCACGCCTGCTGGTAGTTTCAGCGTTAACACCTCATTATACATAGCATTCCAAAGCACAGGTCCGAGTATGGAACCCTGTGGATCACCCGCTGTTAGGGCAGTAGATCGTAACCCAGTTTCGGTTTCGTACGTCAGGATTCGATTTTCAAAGAAGCTTCCTATTATCTTGCAGAGGGTATTGGGAACACGCATCCTGTGAAGCGCTTTGGCAATCGCTTCCCAGCTGGCATTGTTGAAGGCATTCTTAACGTCGATCGTCACAATGGCGCAGTGACGAACTCCCTTTCCGAAAGCCGAACTGTCTGTCCACTTTCGCCTTCTGTGTTGATAATAAGTCTGTTTAATATTATCCTCTCCAGTAGCTTACCAAGGGTGTCCAGCAGACAAATGGGTATATATGATGATGGATGCCCTGGGGGTTTCCCAGGTTTCGGTAGTAGCACCACCTTCGCCATTTCCACGAATTGGGAAAAGATCCCTCGTCGTACGCCAATTATCAAAATCGATTGGCCAGTCAGTTTAGTCAGTGCTTATACAATTACTTTTAGATGAGGCATGAAGCATTCTCACAACGATTTGAATGCAACCTTTTTAATAACAAAGCTTACGAAAAACTTTTGAAAACACAACTGGCAAATCTCTATTCAAGTTTAACCCTTTGGAACCCAACTTTTTTTTCGCTGAAATATTCACAGCAGCTTGGTTTTATGATTAAAACAGACTCTTGTTCCACATAAAGCTTTATAAATGAAGAACATTTTTTGACAAAGTTTTCCCATGTTTCTAAGCTTTTCTTAGCTGTAGCTTTTGACAACTGCTACTCAAACAGTTGTCATTAGTATGGACTGTTAGATTAACATGAATTTATTAAATTTTAATGCTTTTGTATTTATGGTGTGAATTAGGACATGGAGGTGAAGGTTTTTCTTCCAGGACCAAAACGTTCTTTGATTTTGCACAAAAGCAAACAAATTTAATTGAATTCATGTTGCATAAATAAATATATAAATAGATATCAGGAGCATAAAAATATCGCCAAATTCCATACTGTAAGACCAACTTCCGATTATGGCGTTGCGCACGGACCGACTTGGCTAGTCCGCGACTGGATCTTGTCTGAAGAGCAGTGGTGAAATCGGCATTTTCAAGCCCATAAAAGTCGGCATTCGGTACGAAAATTCCAAAAATCGGTATAAATACCGATTTTTTTTAGGCTTCAAAGCCAAATTTATTGAAAGATTAATGAAATAATAGCTGTTTTGCCAAAATCGCGATTTCAAATCATTTTTTTTAAGAGACAGTCCACTGCGGGTTGTTATGTTAATCACTGTTAACACTATTATTCTTTAGTATTATTATGCTTCCTTATTCTTTACACTGAATACTATACAGGGGAATATAAGCATTTTGGTGTGTATGCTTGTCTTGATTCCAAAACATTTGTCAGATGTTGTCCATTACCTTTAGTTTTCATTAGCGTAGTTTGCGTAGAATCGATCTTTGATTACTAATGAACATATAAACCTATACGAAAACGTAAAGCTGACTTTGAATCAATTTATTATCTTTCATTCCATCATGGATTCAGATCTTTCGTAGATGTCCTTGTTTCAGAGATACAAGCTTGTTAAAAAAATTGAATTCGACAATTTAGAGAAATTTTTATAGGTAATATGACAACTATTTCTGATATCGTACAAGAAAGTCATTGACAGATTAAAGAGATTTAACTCATTTGATAACTTTGTTGAAAACTGTGAAACGATTTGATTAACATTTTTAAAAACATCAAAAATTAAATTTTGTTTAAATTTTCTCTAAAATTTCGTAACAATTCACGTTTAAGCAGATTAAGTAAAAAAACTTACGAAAATACAAATCCAATAATTTTTTTCCCAGATATCAAAAATACTGGTATCCGGGAATGTTGATTATTGAGTGAAAAACTTAAGTTGAAAAAGTTCACAAATTTATTTAAGTAATATTAACTTTTCAAAAGTTATCTTCAAAACAAGCGAAGACAAAAATTACCAAAAGAAAATTTGTAATCAGCTCAAAAATAATTTAAAATTTACACTTTTATTCTTAGCACCTCCGATTTTTTTTTTAAATTTTTTGACTTCTTCATTTATCTCTGGCGTGCACATATATCTATCGGTTCTCAAGTTTTATACATACAACTTCAAGATGTGATTTTTGAATGTCTTAAACTGCAATAACCTCTTATCGATCATATTCTCCGATGATCAAGATTCGATCTCAAGACAGTTGGCATAGAAGACATTAATAAATAAAGCACTAGAATCACTTCCATCTGTACCGTTGAGCCGTCAACACGTACGCCGGAGCATCGTATCGTTGCTGTGTACCTGCAGGAACACTTTACATTATTTATTTTTTCCTTACCTGTATTTCAATCAGCACTTTCCAGTGCTAAAATTATTTTCATTTTCTTTTATTCATATTTTCTCTTTTCTTTCCAGCATGGGGAAGTCTTCGGCCGGCTCAAGGGCCGGAAGAAAACGGATTGCTGAACCTAATCCAGGGCCATCTGCCAAAAAAGTTGAAATTTCCAATTCATTCGATGTCCTTCATAACATCGGTGATGAGGAAATATTCATATTTAATTCTGATAAGAGTACTAAGAAACCTTCTTCTTCTTATACTCTTAAAAACGAAAAGATTCCACCAATAACGGTCACGATTCCTGACTTCAATACCTTTCGAAAAGAAATCGTCACTTCCGTCAAGGATGTGAAGATTTCTTTTCAGATCGGTCGAAGGGGAACTGCTCGTATATTGGCGGAATCTTTTAATGATTTTCAAAAGATTTTAAATTATTTGAATAATAAAACACACCAATTTTTTACGTACGACACTAGAAGTGATCGTCCATTTAAAGTTGTACTTCGTGGTCTCACCGGCGATCAGACACCGGATGAGATCACATCTGAATTAAATTCTTTGTTAGGTTTTTCTGAAATTCAAGTAATTCAAATGAGGAAAAGAACCAACACGAATAATACCAGTAGTATTGGTTTTGCTCCTGAACTTTATTTGATCCATTTTAAAAAGGATCAGGTTAATAATTTGAAAATTTTGGAAAAGGCTCGTCTTATGTTTCATTGTCGAGTAAAATTTGAACCTTTTCGTAAATCCCATACCAATTTTTTACAAAATATTACGCAATGTCGTCGTTGTCAAGCTTTTTGTCATGGCACTAAAAATTGTAGAATGAATGCCAGATGCATGTTTTGCGGCTCATTCGATCATGAAAAATCTAAATGCCTTTTTGGTGGTGATAAGCCAAAAACAGAATTTTTTAAGTGTGCGAATTGCGCAGGTAATCATTCCTCGAATTCTCTAGATTGTCCCGTTAGGGCAAAAATTGTTGCTTCTAGGAAAAACCCCAAAGTTTCCAGAAAAGTTTCTTCTCCTCCTTCCTCTTTTTCGTCTACACACGTCAGACCGGCAAACAACCTGCCTGTTCGCAGTCAGCCTCGGCCTACATTGGAATCACGGCTGGGTAATACCCGAAGTGATTTTAATGTTACCTGGGCTGATTCTGCGCCACAGACACAGACTCGTGGTTTATCGTTCTCAGAGGTGGTTGAAAATGGGTTGCCCTCTTCAGGTTTAACTAATAAAAATGGGAAAAAACCAAGTCTCAACGTTCATGCGAAGGCTTGGGAAAATCCCCGAAATTCAAATACTTTTTCTTCTCCTTCCTCTTCTGATTCTAACAATTTTGTTGATTTGGGTGAGATTACTGAGGAAAAATTAAAATTTTTGCATCAAAATTTAATGGAAATGATGCAACTTATGTTGAAAGCAAATTCAATGTTTGAAGCTTTCCAAACTTCTTTTAATTATGCTAACAAAATTGTTATGACTTTACGATTCCCTCATGGATCCAAATAGATGTTTAAATATTATGAATTGGAACGCTAGATCTTTGCTGGCTAACCAAGATGAATTCTTTTTATTTTTGAAAACTCAAAACATACATATTGCTGCCATCACTGAAACTTTTTTAAAGCCAGACAATAACTTGAAAAGCAATGCTTTCTTTAAAATTTTGCGAAATGATCGACTTGATCGACAAGGTGGGGGTGTAGCTATTGTCATCAATAGTCGTCTCAAATTTAGACTTCTTCCTTCTTTCAATACAAAAGTCTTAGAAACAATTGGAATTGAATTAGAAACTTCTATGGGGAAAATTAAAATTATTGCCGCATATTTGCCTTTTCAATGTAGCGGTGAACAGAAAAATTTTTTGAAGGGAGATTTACAAAAACTCACCAGAAATAAATATAATTTTTTTATTATTGGTGACTTCAATGCAAAACACCGATCTTGGAATAATATTTCATCAAATTCAAATGGGAATATTTTGTTTAATGACTGCTCTGCAGGTTATTATACTGTTGAATATCCTAATGGGCATACTTGTTTTTCTTCAATTAGAAATCCCTCCACAATTGATTTGGTTCTAACCGATTTAGGCGAGCATTGTAGTCAATTAGTTACTCATGCGGACCTCGATTCAGACCACCTTCCAGTAACATTTTCTTTATCCCAAAGTCCCATTGAAAACCCTTTAAAATCAACTTTTAACTTTCAAAAGGCTAACTGGGAGCGATATATGAATTTTATTGAACGTAATTTAGATGTAAACGTTCCATTGAATTCAATAAAAGATATTGATTTGGCTGTAGAAAATTTGACAACTTCAATAGTCAATGCTAGAGCCGCTTCAATACCTAAAGTTAAACATAAATTTAATCAACCTTTAATTGATGATGATCTTCAGTTTTTGATACGACTGAAAAACATTCGTCGACGCCAATATCAACGTACTAGGGATCCTTATTTGAAATTAATTTATTGCGACCTTCAAAAAGAGATCAAACGTCGTTTAAATTTCATTCGTAATGAAAATTTTGCTAAAGCAGTAGAGGACATAAAACCCTACTCAAAGCCGTTTTGGAAATTAACTAAAATTCTAAAAAAGCCCCAGAAGCCAATTCCTACTTTGAAAGATGGGGATAAACTTCTTTTAACTAATTCAGAAAAAGCTCAAAAATTAGCCCAACAATTTGAGTCTGCTCATGATTTTAATTTAAACGTTGTAAGTCCAATTGATGCTCAAATTTCCCTAGAATTTGATGATATTCTTTCTAAGCAAATTGTGTTTGAAAGTTCTTGTGAGACAAATATTGATGAACTTAAATTGATTTTCAAAAAATTTAAAAATATGAAAGCCCCGGGGGAAGATGGGATTTTCTATATTCTTATTAAAAAGTTGCCTGAAAACACTTTAAATTTTTTAGTTAAAATCTTCAATAAATGTTTTCACTTGGCTTATTTTCCCAATAAATGGAAAAATGCCAAAGTAACTCCAATTTTGAAACCTGGAAAAAGTGCTTCAGAGCCTTCAAGTTATCGACCAATTAGTTTGCTTCCTTCTTTAAGTAAACTATTTGAGAGAGTTATTTTGAATAGAATGATGATTCACATTAATCAGAATTCTATTTTCCCTGATGAACAATTTGGTTTTCGTCATGGACATTCTACTACACATCAACTTTTGAGTGTAACTAATATGATTAACGCTAGCAAATCTGAGGGTTATTCAACTGGTGTTGCTCTTCTTGATATTGAAAAAGCTTTTGACAGTGTTTGGCACAAAGGTTTAGTAGCTAAATTAGCTCGATTTGATTTTCCTGTATATCTCACCAAAATTATTCAAAATTATTTGACTAGTCGAACTTTGCAAGTAAGCTATCAAAATTCATGCTCTGAAAGGATACCTATTAGAGCTGGTGTCCCTCAGGGTTGTATACTTGGGCCTATTTTATACAATATTTTTACTTCTGATCTTCCTGATGTCCCAGAAGGAAAAGGTAGAAGATTATTTGCTGACGATACTTTGCTTTCAGCCAAAGGTCGAAATTTACGGGTGGTACGCAGTAGATTGCAACAAAATTTAAATTCCTTTTTGAATTACTTGAAAATGTGGAAAATTTCTCCTAACGCTTCCAAAACTCAACTTATTTTATTTCCCCATAAGCCAAGAGCAAATTTTTTAAAACCTAATGTAAATCATTCCATAACTTTTAATGGGGTTTCTTTAGAATGGTCTGATCACGTGAAGTACTTGGGACTCACACTTGATCGGAACCTTTCTTTTAAGAATCACATTGAAGATATTCAATCTAAATGTAATAAATACACTAAATCTCTTTATTCTCTCATCAACAGGAAATCCCGACTTTGCCTGAAGAATAAGATGCTTATTTACAAGCAAGTCTTCCGACCAGCGATAATGTATGCAGTTCCGATTTGGTCTAGCTGCTGCGCGACGAGGAAGAAAGCCATCCAGAGGATTCAGAACAAGGTTCTGAAAATGATTTTGCGGCTTCCACCTTGGCACAGCACCGAAGATCTTCATCGGATTGCAGGCATTGAATCTATCGAAGAGATGGCCAACAAAATCATCTCCAACTTCAGAGGCAAATCGATGCAGTCTTCCATCGCAGAGATTCGCTCTCTCTACAATTAGTTTAAGTTTAGGATAGCTTTAGTGTTTAGTTTAAAATATATTTTTTTTTCACTACAGGATGTTCTCCTTTATAAAAATGCTTGATTGTGCTCAGCAAATTTAAGTCGAATAAATAAATTTTAGTGATTATTAAACTATAGGGCTCTGAAAGTTCATTATTGAACTGAACACCTAATTCAATGTATTAATGTAATATATATGTAATGATGAATTGGTACTAATAAAGATATATTAAAAAAAAAAGCACTAGAATTACATTGGTTCGAAATAAATAAAAAACAAATTATAATCGATCATTTTAGTTATAAGTATAGAAAAAAAAATTCTTTCTGAATGAATTTTCCAAAAATCGGAAGGAATGCGGAATGTTGGGAAACCAAAAGTCAGTATTCGGTATATACCTATTCTTGGTTAAAAATTTCGTCAAAAATCGGTATACATACAGAAAAATCGATATGTGTGGCCGAACTTGCCGGATCCACGGATATTTCCGTAGATCTACGGATTTTGAGCACTTCTACGGATCTATGGATCGATGATCGAAAGATTTACATCATTTTCTACGAATTTTCTATGGATTATTGAAAAAATTATAGGGATTCTGCGGACAAATGATAATTCGACCTGACGACCAAAAAAAAGGTCATCAAGTTTCATTTTTCCAAAATCAGGAAATTTTTCGTCAAACCTACGGATTTGAGCGGTTTTCAATCTGGCAACGCTGCCAAACTATGACGGTTCGTCGAGACAAAGCGCGTCCAAGAAAGAGCTGAAGGAGATGTACAGAGACAAATATGTCGATGTGGGGAGCATGATGAATCTAGTATGGTGGTCTCAAATGCCAAATTGCACGTTCGGCCATATTGAAAGAAGTTTTGACAACAGGATGAAGTGTTTACGAAAAAAGGGGTTCCAGGAATGCCAGGTGTTTGAGATTAAAAAAATTTAAAAAAAAAATTGGAAAAAAGTCTTTGTTTGTCTGTGCACAAGCTTATCGTATAACAAAAATCAAAAGATTTTCAACCAAATTGGGTTTATTTTTATTTTTTTTTTAATTAAATTTAACTTCCGAAATTACACAAGTGTTCTGCGTTTCAATGAATTCATTTTATTCGAAACACTTTTTAATATAAAATTACTATACTATTCGCACTTTAAGGATGTTTCGAAATAGCCGTAATTAACCGTGATAAAAGAAAGGGTTTTTTAAAGGTGGATCGGTTTCCCTGTTCTACAGGACCAAAACTCCATCTGGTTCTCCGAAATAATACGTATCAGATCAAATTGCTAAATTGGATCTTCTAGAGCAGTGATGGCAACAGACGGGGGTCCTCCTGAAACAGCTGTTTTTATCTCGATGAAGATCGGATGTTCCTGCAGGAAGGCCAGCCGCTTCTCGGACGATGGAATGCCATGCCTCGCCAGGATTCGATCCAGTTCGATGATTTTCTTTGCTTCCAGTTACCAAACAGCTCATGGAAGAAAATAGTGTTGAATAAGCATAAATTGGTTAAAAGAAATGGATAGTAAATGTCGTCTATTCGTCGTCTATCGATCCAACCTCTTCCAGTTTAGCTGAAATGGCCGAAACATAGTTCGTATTTTTTTTTTTCGTTTCAATGAATTATATTTGCAAAATCAAAGCAAAATTTTTGTCTGAACAATACCTTGGCAAAAGTCCGTGTTTTACAAACAAATCAGGGCACCTGGCACCCCTGCCAGCCAACAGTCAGCTGTCGAAATTTCGGCTGCGTTACGACCCTCCACCGCATCCAATCCTCGTCTACTTTTTTACCAATCTGAGACCACCATACTAGATTCATCATGGTGGGGAGATATGCGAAACAGCGTTGCCAGATCTTCGAACTTTTCCGTGGATCTACAGAGTTTTAGCACTTCAGCACGGATTATCAAATACGAATTAACGAAAGTTCTATATGACGGCCCAAAAACGTCATCAAGTTCAAAATCAGTACATTTTTCGTTTTTCGCCAAACCTACGGATTTGCGAGGTTTGCAATCTGACAACGCTGATTCGAAGGCTGGCAAATTGGGCTGCCAGTTGACATTGTTTGACTTGTTAAGGAATTGACCAAAACCCTTTTCAGCTTTTTTTTTCCAAATTTGGTTAAGGTCAACAAAATACCTCTTTTGAAACACAGCTGTTGCTAAAAGAGCAGTATTAAAAAACGTAAAATAATTAAAAAAATAGGCCAAAAATTGTCAAGACTTACCCCATTACCATAAAAAAAAAATTTCCGCTCCAACCAGCATAGACAAAATATTCGTAAAAATTTCGTCACCTTCCTAATAAAGTTCCGTTGTTTTGGGTTCGGCCTGCTTCTAAGAATAAAGTTTACTCTATACTCTTTTACAGACTTCCATACAAATGAATGTAAATCGAAGTTGTATTGGAGTTAAAGCTATCGGTTTCCCACTTTTACACATGAAAAAAAAATGAAATACTGTAATTGCGAACGTATCTATCACCTATACAAGTTCTTTCAGTCTCCCATCTAAAGATATGAAGATCATACAAACCTTTTATGTACCCAAATATCATATCATGCTAAATTTGCAATTTCCTTGATTAGTTCTTTGTTGATGTAAAATGTACCTATATGACAGACTCTCTTCCCTCTCATCTATCTACTGAAAGAAGGAAAACATTCCTCGTACCAAAATCCCCTCTCTTATTAAATAAAGTTTTATTCTTTCGATAAGTTCCTAAGTTAAGCAAAAAATTGCTAGCTTTCACCCCTTTCTCCATCTTATCCCCCTCTCCCAAGATATTTTTGTCATATAGATTTAAAACATTTATTAAAGAGATTGAAATTCATCGACACATAATTTTTTTGCTTGAATGAAACCGTTCATTGCTCTAACTTATGTTAAACTTAATAAAACCACTCCAATTTCGACAATTCCCAGAAAGGATTACTTTCCCATGTTTATCAAAGGGCCGTACTCAATAATTTCTGCAGCAAAACAAACTTTGCTAATCCATATTACAAACTAAGCAATGGGAGGCAGGGCGCCTCAAAGCCCAACTTTTCGGCAAACTTTGCAATGCGATTCCGCTTTAATCCCGGAGAGTCGTTGCATTCGGAACTATTTTCAATAACTTAAAAGCTTTTGATGAACTTAATCCACTTCAAAAAGCTCGCGCTTCGTATTTCAAACTTTTCCCATTCATCGGCTAGGGCTCAGCTAGAAGTAAGAAGTCTTAGGATGAAGCAGTGCTAAGCCAGTGATGATCCTCAACAACTCAACAAATCTCAGCATTGAGAAAGTGCACAATCATAAAGCATCTTTTGGTCGGGGACACTTTTTCACTCTGAGCCCTGGGTATGACATTGGAATCGGGGGGTCCAACCAAAGCTGAGCTGCTCCAAACGGATTCGTATCACTCCGGTGTGGAGCTCTTGTGATGCCGAAAACTTTTCCTGATGTTCGTTTCGGTTTTGTCTGCTCATAATTTTCTCTGTGTTTGAATCTTGTGGTTCCGCAAAAAGGGCGCGGATAGGAAAATCGACATTGGTGAGGAAGCGGGATCAGAAGAGGTATCAAAACTTGTGTAATCGGGATGGGACCATCAAACCAGTTACTGTGGAATATGGCGCAGTTGGATATACTTTCATTCCCATTGTCGTCGTCGTCGTCCCGTGGATCCGTCGTCGTCGGTGAGTTTCCGTGATAAACTCGTGGCATTTGGAAGAGTTCCGCACTGAGGAAAACGACGACGACGACAGCGAGTAAAGGTGCCGAAAAGTACAAAAACATGCTGAATAAACTTTGCAATCCCATTGCTATCCGGAACCAAACTAGGGTAAGAGGCTTTAGAACCGTTGGTTAAGGATGGAATTTTTTTAAAAACTATAAATTTTTCAACAGTAAATTCATTTCCTTATATTTTCCTTTATTTAAAAAGTTTTGAAAATAAGGTTAACTGTTCATATCCGAAAAAACCCAACACCCTTCCTAAACATGGTACTCGAGAAAGCCACAGGGGATTGCAATAATTGATTCCCTCAGGGGCTTTCGTGGTTCGAAACAATTTTTGGGAAAAGTTTAAAGTATTATAGAATAGTTTTGCCAATCATCCAACGATGGTATGAATAGCGACGACGAGAGCTTTGATGAGGGATGCGGTCACGAGCGCTTAACACTACAAAACAATTTTGCTGTTTAAATAATGAATGAACCAGGTTCGAAATGATCAGTGTTTTGAAGCTCAGAAGTAACAATGAAACATAACAAAATATTTAAATTTGGATAATTGCGCAAAAAGCAACTTGAAAACACAAAAACACACTAAAAATACAGTAAAACGGTTATCAATAGCTCTGAAATGTCAGGTCTGATTACAGATTTTGCAAAAAAAAATCTGTTCAAGTATTTACACCGTTGAACCTTTGAGAATTTCTGATAAATAAGATATCACTAGAACATTCGTACCTTTGTAGCAAAAATATTCGTCCCAGCTTAAATGACTGGGTACGCTTTTAGTAACATCTCATCTAAATAAATGAAAAACATTTTACTAAGCTCAGTAAATTTATATATTATTCCTTTTATTATGTTTTTTTTTTCAGTTCTACCGCTACATACCTACAAACATATTGGGGTAGAACATGGGAAACGAAGAACAAAACTTTGCATCATTTTCATTTCAATTGATTTTGATTGATGTCTTGAGAGGGTGTTTGAATGTTAATGAAATTTATCTTGTAAATATTTTCGTTTATATAATTTTGTGGACTGCAACATCTTCACGTTTTCATCATAATGTGAAAACAAACACTTTTACACATTCAAAATTTTACTGAGAAGCCATTTCATTTCATGTCAAATATAAACTTTGCCGAAATAAAAAGAAAATAATAAAAGAAAATAAATAACGTCCTGTGGTAGTAAAGTATGGTAATTGATACATTTCCTGAAAGGAAAACATAGAAAAATTTATATACATTTAAAATTAACGGGTTTCAATTGCTTGTTGTTAACACGAACTTGAGTTGAATTTCTGAAAATGCTTTATTGGTTTAGTTTTTTACATAATTTTTACCGTTTTTCCATAGTTTATCACATAAAATCTCGAGGAAAGTTATAAACGCCCTTTTTTCATTGGCAATTTCATTAATAAACATAAAATGATAAATCGTGAAGGTACACTCACTAAATAATCCTGATTTTCGTAAGAAAAACAAAACAATTGTAAATTGGTAGAGTGGGTGGATAAACTTTTTTTGCATACTGGACGTATCATATGCCTGGAGACGTTCTCCCACCTCCATACGAGCTACTTTTTCATTTTAATCAACTCAATCTTGTACGTTTGCTTCAATTTTGAGATGTTTTACAAGAAAAAGTTATTTTTAATTAGGTGGAAGGTTATCTTCAGGCATCTGATATTGTCATATTCAATCGAAAATAAGGCACTACTGTAATAGAAGAGCAAGGTGATTATGGTGTTGAGGTGTCTAATAAGGGCGGCAGTAAAAAAAAAAATATACGAATCAACGGAAATGATGACATTTTGAGCGAGAACCTGGAAGAATCCATGCAAAAATCGGGACAGGAGGACATATACATTCTTTAGGAAAGTAATAAAAGTGATGACCCGAACAAAAAAATGAAGAAAACAGCAGAATTCTTTTGATCCACATGATCTAAACCAATCGTGTGGTTATTCCTAGCTCCGAAATGAATTCTTTTCAGACTTTCAGGGTCTAGTTGGACCTCCCTACCCCTGAAATATCACCGAAATCTTATAAAAAAAATGCAAAGCGGAGCGAAAAAATCATCAATGCCAATGAAGGTCTTTCTAACCAATGGTTATTTGCTTTTATCTTTTTTATCAAATAATCCATAAAGTGGTTTTTTTAAAGCATGCCCTTAAGTTAAGGTTGCCAAAAAATTTTCAGGACGTATCCGGGCTGCATAAACCGGGCTTTTTTTATCTAAAAACCTGGCAAAATCCGGGCATTTGATTTCAAAATGGTAGACCAAAATGCTGGTAAAATTCGAACAAATTTGGTCAAAACTTAGCAATTACTCATAAAAAAATCAAGAAAACAAAGTTAAAAAAAAATGGTATTTCACCAAAATTTATCAACAGATTTCAAATCGTATTTTAGGCTTTCAAAAAACCTTTCATGATTATTTTTATAAAACTTGCTCAGAAAACTTCGTTTTGGACGCATAAATAAAACACAATTTGTTTTGAAAGTTTGATTTGAGAATGATATCAAGAATAAGCCCGGGCAAATTCCGGGCTTTTCCAATGAAATCTGGGCAACCGGGCAGGACCAGAGTATTTCCAAATTTTATATCCAATATCCGGGCAAACCCTGATAAAACCGGGCAATCTGGTAACCTTATCTTAAGTACCTTTGCATTTCAGTAGGCTAATTGCCACTGAGTTAGAGAAAAAATAAAAAAAAAAAAAGGTTTAATTGTAAATCTTAAAATTTAAATTAGTTTTTCGATTATATCACGGTTTAAAAAAAATTTACCGTGAATTTGGCGAAACTAAAAATTAAACTGGAAAAATGTATTTAATTAGGTATTATTGTCTTAAATTAATAATTCATAATGATTTCAGTAGTGAAAACGTTTTGTATCATTAAATTTTGATCATGAGATGTAATTATCAAAGCTTGTCCATCGACTGCATCGACACAATCTTATCCAGCCGCTCGATGTCTTGGCTATCCCAGTATCACATGCCATTTTTTCATGCTTCAGCATTTGAGGCCCTTAGAATAAGAGGTGTGCAAGTGACAAAATTCTGATTTCGAGCAAACAGGCCTCAATGTTTTTTTTTCATAAATTTCGGATTAAGGGACCTATAAGAGGTAAAAAAAGAATAATTATATTATTAAAGAAAAGCTTACGCATTGCTATGGAAAAAAACACTCGCAGCTTTCAGACATCAAACATTTGTAACCATCCATTTGATGGGTTACAATGATGTTTTGGTTTATGGGCCAATTTGGATGTAATTTTGTTTGTTATTCATATTATTTGTAAAATTATTCGGCTGGTGTCATTCGCGTTTCTATTCATTTTGTTTATTTATTTAGTTGATTATTTATTTGAATAGGTTTTTGTTATTTATTAGTTTTCATTTTGTTTGTTTTTTTTATATACTCATCAAATTATTTTATTTTTCATAATTTTGGGTTAATTTTGTTCTTAAAGTTATTTTTTTTATATGGGACTAGCTGACCAGGTGTGCTTTGCTACACCTTCCAAAAATTGTTGAAATTTGTGGTACCTAGTTCATGCACAAAATTCTTAATTCAATTTCAATATCATTAAAATGTTTTTTTTTTTTAATAAAATTGCAACGTTTTTTTTTTATTTTGAAATCTTAATTATTTTTTTAAATCCTTGTTTTAATCCTTTTTATGACTCTGGATTTCTATGCTTCATAAGTTTATAGCTTATGCCAAATTTTATTTTATATATGGAATCTTCGCTGTCCCTTTATTTGTAGAGAGGGTCTCGAATCATCCTTGAAAATTTTTCTGTAACAAAATAACATCATGGGACACTCATTTTACCTTTTCGTTTTCGAATTATTATACAAATTGTGAGAGTGACCCCCCTCCATCATTCCTTTAACCCTAATGGAAGGAATGAAGTCTCATAACATCAGGAAAACACTTATTGTATACAGATACGATTCCATATCATATATGGCGTCATTCTCGATAAGCTCCCAAACCAAACCAGGGTCTCAAACCATCGAAGCAACATTACCATTATACAAATATGCTTCCATGCAAATTTGGTTCCATTTTCTCGATTAGATATCAAAATATTTTTTAAAAAATATATGAGTGACCCACTTCCCATTATATCGGTCCACTTAATGGAGAGAGGGGTGCTAAACCACGGATAAAACATTTCTTGTACTTGAATACCCTCTCATGCCTAATTTGGTTTCGTTTGCTTTATTAGTTGTCGAGTTGTGCCATAAAATTTGTATCGGAGCCCCTCTTGCTGCCTATCATCCCCTACCTGGAAGGAGGGGATCAAGATCAAAGATTCAGTGTATTCAAATACATTCCCATGCCCAATTATGATCCATTTGCTCGATTGTTTGATTGTTCCCACGTCATATTTAGATCCATTTTTTAGATACTTTCTTGGTTTATGCAAAATAATCGTCTATAAGCTCCCCTCTTCTCTAACTGTATCCTCAATTGAAGGAGAAAGAAGTGTCAAATAAGCTAATAACCTTTTTACGTATTCAAATGATCTCCCATGTAAAAGTTGTTTCCATTTGCTCAAGTTATGCGAAAAATTGTAAAGAAGCCCCCTCTCTCCACCTTTTACGCAACTGGAAGAAGGCAGTGGTACCAAATATTCACAGAAGCATTCCATGTGCTCAAATACCCTTTTAAACCAAATTTCGTTTCATTTGCTGGATAAGTGCTGGATCCCGAGTGATGTAAAATTTGTATGGAAGCACCCTCCTCCCTTAAGATTTTACAACTTGAAGAACGGAGGGTTCTCAAAATATTGATAAGTTCTAAGATTATGTAAAAAATTGTAAGGTAGGCCCCCTCCCTCCTTTCTATCTCCTCACTGAAAGGAGGGAGGGGTACCAAAGGTTCTTAGAAACATTCCTCGTACCCGAATACCCTCCCATGCCAAGTTTGGTTTGATTTGCTTGATCAGTTCTCGAGTTATGAAGAATCATTACTTTTATATGAAAGACCCCCTCCCTCCTTCCTGTTAGAGGGAGGGGTCTCAAACCATAATAGGAACCTTCCCCGACCTCCAATACCCCCACCTGCCAAGTTTCACGTAAATCGATTCAGTAGTTTTCGAGTCTATAGGGAACAGACAGACAGACAGACAGACAGACAGACAGACAGAAATTCATTTTTATATATATAGATGCACAGAGTAGGCGTAAATGTTAACCGTTTGTAAAGGCGGCCGCACAATAGCCCGTCGGGCGTCAGCGTTGCGTTGACGTTTAATTTTGGGAATATTACTTTTCTTTAGAGCCCCCACAATGATGCGTCGCGTCAGCGTTGTCATTGTACTAAAACGCAAAACTTGTTCTAAACAGCAACGTTCACCAACGTCAACGTTCTGTTTTTGAAAAAATTCAAAATTGTAGCGCGTCAATGATAATTTATAGAAAGTGTTTGTTCGAATTTCAACCACAAATCTTCAATATTATACAATGTTTATTGTTAAAACGAATGTTGATATAAATGAAAGCAGTGCGTCTAAAATAAATTAAATCGTGATTTACGGGGAGCAAAAAAAATGAGAACATCCATTGTATTTTCCATTACTACATTCCATTTTATTTTTGAAATTCAAAAACGTTTAAAATTTTCGTAACAAAAACACACTATTAAATTGACACTTTCGGTACTATGATAATTGTCGATTCACTATCGGTGGCAGTTAAGTTGATGGCTGACCATCGACGAGATGCATTTCCGGCTCCATTGATGTCCCTTGCGCTGGAAGATACTGGTTGCAACGGTTGCAATTAATTTGTTTTCTTCCCTGGGAGGGTATTCCTTCTATGCAATATGAATTCCAAAATTGTTCTGGAGTGGCTGTTGGCATTGGCTGGCCTATCAACTTCCGGTGTTAGGATTGAGTTGCTGGTTGGCTCCTGGGCTGGGAGGTGTCTATTCCGCGGGCGTGTACCATTCCAACTAAACTGCCGCCAACGGAACTATCTGGAATGGATTGGCTTCTAATCGGCTGGCAGACAATCCAACGAATTCCTTCTCTGCAAAAAAAACACTGCTGATCGAAAGCAACAAATCAAAACAAACTTTTGGTTGCTACGATTCTTGACGCTGTATTGTGATGCAAAAATCTTCGGTTGCGTCGCGTCAGCGTTTTAGTACACGACGACGGCATTGACAGCTGACGCGAAGCGACGTTCGACGCTGTATTGTGTTTCTGCCTTACACGGAAAAATTGAGTTATTCATAAAATGTGTTGCGATTACACATTCACAATAACTAATGGATTGTTGCTCAAAATATGTATACCCCCAATTCAGTTTTGGGTAGTTTTGGGACGACAATATGCAGATGTAAACTAAATCTCAATTATTCAGCTCTGTATAAAAAGTTTGTTGTTGTTGGAATGCTTTGGAAGGAGATGTCAAAGCATAAAAAGATTTTAGAATTGACTGCGTTTGTTGTGAAAGTTTTAATATTTCGCCATTTTTGCGTTTGAATCAACATTAAAACTCGTAAAAGGTACGTTTTTCACCATTTAACTTGATTTTTTGATCTAATTGTTTGATTTTAAGGGAGGCCAACGCTCGTGATCTGATGAAATCCGGTCAAGTACATTGGGGGATTCTTGCAGAAGAAAACCAATAATGCCAAGAATGCGCACTCGCAAGAAAAAGGAAGGAGAAGACCAGGTGCAGGTACGGATACCGAAGAAAAAGCTGAAAAACGAGCTGGAACCAAAAATTATGACTCGGAAAACTTCCGCCGGAAGTACATCAATTGGTTTCACCAAATGAGTAAGTCCATTGTGTCTTAGTTTTCCTATTCGATTTATTATCAACTTCATTTATTTCCAGGAAAGTCCAAGCACTTCAAAAATAAAACGGAAAAATCACAGAACTCTGCCTCCAGTTGAACCTGAAATTGTTCTGTGCCTGGCATCCCCGGATTTTGAACCAAAATTGACACGAGCAATCTATTCCTGCTCAGGGTTAGCTGCTTGGTTAGCCTATTAAAAATGTGATGTTAATGAAATTGTTTGTTTCAGGTCATATTTGGGATAATCGTCGTAGAAACGTTGCGAAAAAATGCTTCCGAAGATGAGCTGGACTTAGCAACGATAACATTCAGAACCATATTTCCAGCTACTTACTCATCATTGCATTTCCGAAGCAAGGTACTTCGGTGCTTTATTTGTTCCTATAAAAACCACGACAAAGCAATGAGGAAAAATGGAAAGAAGCCTGTTGAGCTGGTTTCGACCACTAAACATAATTCTGCAAAGTTGAGGAAACAGCCGAGTTATTCAGGTCAGATCGTCAAACTGTTCAAAAAGGAATCTCAAATTTTTTTTTGGCCAATTTTTATTTTAGAATCATAAAAAATTAAAGATTCGAATCTGACAAAGATTTCAATGTCTTCTTCAATTTCTAATTTGATTGTAGCGCTGAAATTAATTTCCAAACGTTTTATTTTAAAAATCCAAGTTTTTCACTGTACATAAATAGTTTTTCACATTGCAAAGTAATTATAAAAGATTGACATATTTTTTTCTTACAGCCTCGATTCCCTCTTCGCTCCCTCGAGGTTGGCCCGCACGAAGACGTGAATCAGTACCAGAAGTGGTCGTCTAGACATCCGTATCCTTTTTGTCATTGAATTTGACAACCAACAATGTTTGGGGCCCAACAGTTTTTGCTATCTCCCTGGTCGTAAAGTAAAGCAATTTTTTCTGTTGTGTTTGCTGTCGATATAAAAACATTGGAAATCGACAATCCTCCATTTGATTGACCGGTATGTTTCACTGAAAATAAAGATTTTATTGCATACGGAAAATAAAAGTGATTTTTTTTTGAGAAATTTCCTCAACTTTCACTTTTATGAGTAAATCTTGAAAATGCATGGGCATCCCCATGTCAAAATATACAGAATTGAGCAACTGGCCAAAAGCTTTCAAATGTATAAAAGCTCTTTGCTCACGCTCTGCGTAAAGCGCCCAAACATAGAACTAAGTAGAGACACTTTTTCCGAAACTGTATGAAATTTTATACAGAATACAGTAACTTTGGTTACCGTGTAAGTCCGACACCAGCCAAGGAATATTTAAAGAAGGTAGTGCCAAGGCAGCCCTGCTCTAGTATTGGTACAGACTGAGACGTCACAATCACGAAAAATCTGTTAATTTACTAGGAAAATTTTCTTTTTCGATGATAATTCGAAGAATCTGCAGGAAATTTTCCACTTTGAAAACATGCTATTGTAGAAGGATTCTTGCTCTTTAAGATGGGTAACAAAGAAAGGTTCATTTTCAAATAATTTTTCTATAAAATAGATCATCGAAGTTCTAAAAAATGGTGGATTTTCACCACTGAAATTTGCAAAACTTTGAAATTAGTTTCAAGTCTTCTATGAAAATGTTCAAGTCAGTGCATTTTAAGCTCCTCATTACAATAAAGTGATCAAAACACAATTTTTTATACAAAAACAGAATCTTTTATTGGCATTTTAGTAAACTGAGTTAACAATTATGAATTAATGTTATTTGTTCTACATAAGAATTGTATATGGTAAACCGGTTGGATAAAAATCATGACAATCAGTTAAACACTCAATATCTACCAGCTAGACCTTTTTGAAGTTGATATTTTCTTCATTTTTGTACGTTTTAGCTTCAAGGCGACATTGCATTCATTAATAAATTAAGAAAAAATCATGATGCAATCTTCAAAGGACCAAAAAACTCCATTACATAATCAAAGAGAGGCCCTACAACAAAATAGAAATGAAATTGGAATTCGATTTCGTTTTAAAACGTGATTTTCTTTGAAATTCCTACCATCCTCAAATAAATTTTCGATACAATCGTTTTTGTGACGTCACAAAAAAAACCAATATGGCTCTCGACACTACCTTATTTAGATATTCCTTGGACACCAGCCATCTTTGTAAATAGTTTGTAAGCGTTCGTGTTCAAAGTATTCAACGAAGGGGACAGCAACACCACAAGCGGGAAGTAGAAAATGAGAGGAAGATAACAACAAATTGATAAATACGGGCTGCGCCTATAGCTCGTGGCTGATTTGAATAAAGTTTGGGTTCGGGTCGAGTGGTTTTTATAAGCGACAGCGACGTCACGTGCCCAAAGTGACCACGTTTTTACCGAAATCAAGAGACCAGACCCCCATCCGTTTCTTGTACCGAAATCAACGATCAGCTAGAGGACTACACGATTCGTTTTCCTAGCTGGTCGGCCGAGTGAGGTTTAGTGTAGGGGATACCAGAAAGTTATTTGTTCCCCAGTGCCGGTATCACTATTGCCGCTTTATAAAAGACACCGGTGTTCCGTGAGTGCAGTAAGGTCGTGCTAAGTCCCCCCACGTTACAACCCAAACGGCACTGTCGGCAATAGTGTGGCCTGGAGGAACCCCATATGGGTATCCGACCGCCGACCGCTTCCGCTAGTGCCCACTCGGTAGTGTCAGACACTCACGTGACAAAAGTGACCCTGCCCGGACCGCATCGAAACATTAGGCCTTTACCCGACACTTAGGCCAAGTTGTCGCTCGGCTTGCCCCAAGGGGGTGAGCTGCTCTGATCCTAACTCTCTATTCCGGAATCCCGTTACGTCGTAGCCAAGGTGTCCCCCAACGAGTCGACCAACGCAGAACGGCCGCAACGACATCCCGAAAGAAGAAATAAGCGCAAGTACTTAATATTATATACAAAACCCACCCACAGTTCGAACAGAGTGCAAATTAAAAAAAACCCTTTCCTTGAATTAAAAATACACCACTCATTTAATATTAATTTATAATTGTAAGGTCTATCTACATCCGAATTGTCGTGATATTTGTTTTGTCAAAGTGCATTCCCCAAGTTCACAAATTCTCGTAGTAAAAGTCCGCCCATAAACCTGATGTCCAGTTTGTTTTGTAATGTTGTTTATAAAAGTCCTCCTTGAGATCAATTTGAATACTATTACTTCCCCCTTGAGCTAGCGCAGGGAAGTAGGGTCTCTACGACTCTAACACATTTTTGAGTTTTTATATAGGTTTGAGTTTTTTTTTGTAGAGTGTCCAATTGCCGAATCCTAAGAACGATTGAAAATTCACGGGTATTCCCGAAAACAATAAACAGAGCTGAATTTTCGAATGCGTATTTACATGACCTTATTTGAAAAAAAAATTGTCAAAATCAGAAGGGGAAATTATCGTTCAATCTTGATATTTGGTTTAGACTTGAATATAAAAAGAATGTGTAAAACATTCAATTTACAAACCAAACTGTTTATTTTTGTACGAAAATTTAGTAGATATTGAAAGTGAAAAACCACAAACAATGAAAAAAATACTATTTAAAGAATGGAAATGCTAAATTTTGCACAGCTCTTCATTTATAACTTTCGTTCCATAAACTGTAGACAGTAGCAAAATCACCGGCAAAAAAATAACACTATTTGGAATGAATTAGCTGCTATCTAAAACAAAACGATTTGATGACTGAAGTCTAGCGCACCAACTTGTATTGGTAGTGGAAAATGTTTCTCAATTTTCATAAATTCATGCAAAAAATACGTTTTACATTTATTTAGTCTATATATATAAAAATGAATGTTTGTCTGTCTGTCTGTTCCCTATAGACTCGGAAACTACTGAACCGATCATCGTCAAAACTGGCATCTGAGGGTTTTTGAGGCCGGGGATGGTTTCTGTAATAGTCAAAACTCCATCCGACTTAAGGAAGGAGAGGCTTCCATACAAAATTTGTAGTTTTTCGAAACAAATTAAAGTCATGACATCCATTTTCTTGAGATTTTTTTTTCCTTTGGGCGGTTTGTTTTTCGTCTCTATGGTCGAGGCGTCGCAAAAGGAAAGTAACCCAGGCATAGCATACTGATCAGTAGGAATATTTTGGCGCGTATTTCTCAACCTGGGGTTTGTTTTTCGTCTCCATGGGCGAGCAAACGTCGACGCAAGAGGATAGTAACTAAAGCACACTGTTCATTGATTGCTGGAAAATTTAACAATAAGGCGCCTGTTTCTCAAACACGTGGGGCTATATGCAACCTAGATGTGTTTTTTCTTGCTTATTTGATTTGTACAAGGCACGTGGTAATAAATGACGCCTAGATGTGACACGGATTGGTATTTTATCAATCGAATCAAAACCAATTGAAAGATTTGCAAAAATACTTCCATATTTAGTTCGTGTTAATGTAGGTAGCATTCGACTTTTCATTCAAGGAACATTAGAACATGTTCAAACGTTCAACTTTTTCTGTTACTTCGGCCCAAATACACAACTGAAACGAATTTAGAAATGAAAATGGGAGCTTATTATTTTAAATAAGGCTGGAACAAATATCAATTTCTTCTTTTGTCACCCCCCCCCCTCCAAAATTTCCAAAAACCCGAAGGGGGAAATAAATAAAGTTTGAAGTAGGGTAAATGATCTTGAGCGGAACTAAATGGCTCAATTCGACGCAACTCGAAACAGTTGGTCAACCGGTATGGCTGTGGGTTATAACCGAACAAAAAATTTTTTAGTTCAGCGGATAGATCTTGGTTTCTGCTTTCTAATGCTGATTTTTAGAATATTTTAGAGTAAATCCTTATAACTCTAGAGCTGTTTTACTGAAGTAAGAATTCTGATCTTGAGCGGAACCACGCTGATCTTGAGCGGAACTAAAATATGATCTTGAGCGGAACCATTTTCTTCTGTCAACATCTTTAATAGCTCTCATTCCAAATACGTGTGTAACTGTGAAACTTCAATTAAATTTCGTCTTTGAAGATTTAAATGTTAAAAAATTATTTTTTTACGTAAAAAAGAAACTTAGCGTTCCAAAGTTGTTTTCAAAATATCCGTTCAAATTTATTGCTTGCTTAACCTTCCAAAGCTGTTCGCAAAATCTGCGTTTCGGTTAAATTTGACTTGTAATTTGTTGTTATTCCCGTGGCCGCAAATGTTGACCGATTTTCATGATATTGAATTCATTGTGTAGGTTATTTTTTCTAGTTTCTAAATATTTTAAAAGAAAGTGAATTTGTTCTACTAAGTTGTCTGTAGTTGGCTCCGAATGAAAAAAGTCCCAAAAAACAATTTTATTTTTCAACTGCTTTTAATTTCTGACAACTTTGCAGTACTTGGGTGCTTTTTAAATTTCTGGAATTGTTAAGAATACATCTATCCGACGATGTATAAATATGTGGGTATGAATTTTTTGACCGCTATTCTGGATTTTCCGGTAGAAAAAAAATCTAACTCAAAACAAAGACATCCAATTTTGTCTTTGCATCGCTGTATCTCATTTTTCAATGAATTGATATTCGAAACTTCAATTTTAGTTCTTTCTCGTTAATTTGATTAACATTTCCATAGAATATATTTGGTCTCTCAAAAATGTCAGTTCCTCAGTATATTGTAATTATGATTAAGATGCTTTGAATCTGCGCTTCGGGTCATATTGACCCGAACGACTTTTGAAAGTAACGACAGAGTCAGAAATACATAAGAAGATGCCTTAAATTACAGATTTTGTAAAAAAAAAAACGGTACATAGCTCTTAATCAATGTTTTAGAGAAAAAAAAAACTGATTTTTTGTCATTTCTCATTCCCTTAATTCCTTTCATTTCATTGGAAACTCATGATAAAATGGATCATTTTTAAATTTTAGTTGGGAAATATCAGTTTACGTTGAAAATCTTTTCATACTTTTCTAATTCAAAGTAAGAAACCTAAACTAAATATTGACAAAAAAAATATAATTATGGAAATCCGATCCAAGTTCAAACATTCTGTGAAATCTGTGATGAAAGTTTCATCAAAATTCTGTGAAAAACAGATTTTTCTGTGATTTCGGCAATCTTGCTCTAAGCAACTCATTCATAGAATAAAGTTTATTGTAAATTTCAGTTTCTTATGAATCAAGATTAAATTTATTTATATTTAAAATTTATGGAAACTTTAATTATTTAGCTCAATTGATAAAACAATCATTTCTCAAACCGACTTCCAGTTCGAGCTCAAGTGTAAAATCAAACACAAGGGAATTGGATAGAGTTTCAATACCGGGCCACCAATTGAATCGTGGAGTATTATAAAATAACTAACCTGGTGTGCTTTGCTACACTTTGTAAAACTGAAGGAATGTGTGTTAAAAACAATTTAAATTTTTGTTTATTAGGTAGTATATCGTTTTCAATTGATATTTGAACATATAAAACAACCTCTTTAAATGAAAGCTACTTCTTAAAGTACAAATAGTAACGGCAATGAAGATTGATTCTTATTCTGAAATAATGACTTAACTTTATTGGCTTCATTAGTTCTCCTCCTCCTTCCCGTCGATTCTCTGAAAGAAAGAATCAAAAACACATTTCTTGTACCCAAAAAATTTAAACTTTTTGTGTGCCTAGCTTGGTACGCTATGACACCAATTAATTAATTTTTGTTCTATTCGAGTTTAATTTTACATCTTTTCTTTCCCTAAAGCTGATATAATAAAAAAATAAAAGGTGCTGCATATATTCAGGGGTAAAAATCGCGTGTGAGACATTAAGCATAAGACAGCGCACCTAGCGGTTTATTTCGGAAGCTAGTAGTTCCGCTCAAGATCAAAGATGGTTCCACTCAAGATCATATTTTACTTTTAAAAACTACGCGATTTATTGATATTTTGATGGAAAACTTGTTACAAAAACCCGAATAATGCTTCTTTAAGAATTTTTCTACCATTTTAGGCATTGAGAATCAGTTTATAACGGCCAAGGGTTACATAAATTGACGTTCAAAGTCAGCGTAGATTGATGAAAATTGCAGCAGAAATGCGTATGTTTTTAAATCTTCTAATAACATTATTTCAGTTAATAGACTTTAGCAAAAATGTTAATGCTTGTATGAAAAGATTTTGAAGAAGTGTTTTTTCAACATTTTGATAAGATTCATAAACAATCATTGCCTATATCTTAGGAAAAATAAATGGTTCCGCTCAAGATCAGATTTCGACTAGTTCCGCTCAAGATCATTTACCCTATTTAATGTAAATTTCGAAGAAAAATTAAAGAATCCAAAAGATTACATGACGAAAAAAACTAATTTTGGAAGATGGAAGTTATTTCACCTTTTGCATTCTTGATTTTATTGAATTTTTCGATAAAAAATTACTGGTTTTTAAGGTTTTGTGCAATGATATTGTATGCAACTTTGTTGCATACAAGCTTTGGTGAAATTTATTCCAATTTATTTGTGATTCACATTATTTTTCATTGTCCCCCCCCCCCTCGCGATGTTTCAACTCCGAGTGACAAAAGAAGGATTTGAAATTTGTTCCGGCCTAATTCTGAAAAAACCATCGTACTTTTTGCTTACATACCAATTCAAGTACGTACTTAACATGAAAAGTGTTTTTGTGTTACATGGCTGCATAAAAGAGACTTTTGATCCGTTTCGTTTTTGAAAAGCGAGACTTTAGACTGGACGCAAAATTTTTAAGAGAAATTTTTAGTTTACCCCTAAAGTGTTAAAAACAATATTCCCTTCTGTCAACTTACACGGTGGGGCAAGGGCAAACGTCGAACTTTTAAGAAATTAATCTTCAAAATGATTCAATATGTTGGAAAGACCAGAAGGAGTATTCCGAATGTTGAAACTGCAGCGGATATTGAAAATTCTTAAATGTCTTTGTAAATGAAGGTCATTCCCTTTGAACAGCATTCGTTAAAAGTGGAGTAACAAACATAAATTTATATTGCAGGAATACTGCACTTTACTGCAGATAAATCAGTGAAACTTGATAGAACAAAAAAACAGGAATTCCTATTAAATCCATTTTAAAGCCATTACTCTGACGCATCTGTAAATAAGCTTTGCATTGACACTTGCCCCAATATGCGGGACAAATGTGAACTTAGAAATTTGTTTTTGCCTACATTTTTGAAAATTTGACTTTCAAAGAGAAAATAAAAAAAAAACGCTGAGAACTTATTTAGTGATGCAACTGATATTTTTTTAAATATTTATATTTTTGCCATAGTAAATTTATTTAAAAAAAAAGAAATTTGCACTGTATTTAATACATAACTAATTTAATATATTTTTCATTACCATGATAAGTGCTGTTTGGGTCTCGAGCCGTTTAAATTTGCCTACCTTCTTCAAGCAGTGGGGGACCAAATTTGGAAAAGATGGGAGAGCTCCCATGTAAATTTAAGATAAAGAGCTTTTCAAAGAAGGGACCATATTTAAAAGGTTTTTTTTGGGTACAGAGTACAAATTTCAGATCTTGAAAAACGAGTTTAGGGATCAAGTTTCAGTAAATAATATATACCATCTTTGAATTGCTATTCAGAACTGCAGCTGCAGCTCTCATTTCAAAGTTGTTGGTTCTGAAGTATGATGAGGTTTGATTTAAAACAATGCTCTCTAAAATCTAAATTTTAATAAATTTTTACAAATTACATTTATTTCCGGAAGGTGTAGCAAAGCACAACGGGTCAGCTAGTAAATTTATAAAAAAGAAACAATTTTTGAAATATCTCTTGTAAGTTTATAATTGCTTAGTGAATTTTCATGACATTAAAATAGTTTGAAACTTATTACAATTCTGAACAATGCTTAAATATGTGTTATGTAAAAATACCTTAAATCATAGTTAATTTAGAAATGAGTCACTTTCATCTTCATTTGGCTTCAGCTAAGTTCCTTGTGATCAGACATGCCAAATTTTGACAGCGTTGTATTGTCTGTAAAAAGTTCTTCGTACCTTTTTTTCATAATTTAAAACTAACGCATTTCCAAAATATTTAAGTTGAAAGAAAAGAAAAAAAAAATGTACAAAATTTTCTTCAAAATCTTGCAATCAATTGTGTAAACTTAATCCCACACAACAAATTTTTGCTCATTCCAGAGCTCGTAAGCTGTGATTTTGATGGATGACAAAATTTGTGAAATGAACACAAGTTACACACACTACACAAGTTCTGACAAGTTCACTAGCAGAACAAAGATTATATTTGTTGGTTCCTTTAGGAGAAATATCACGATTTGGCAAGACTCTGCTCTTGTAAAAAAACCATTTTCGTGACGAAAAATTTGAATTTCGGTGATTTCAAAAGCCTACAAAGATTAGCCTTGTTAAAAAACTATGCAATTTACGATCTAAATTATTCGATTTTTCTTTGAATCGAATTTTGTGATGATTTTACAATGTTTTTGTCTGGTTTTATCAGCTTTCAAGTAAAAACGTGTTTAAGTGGCACAAAAATTTTGGTAGATTCGAAACAGCTGAATCCACCAAATTGTTTCCAATTTACGTCAAATGAGAAGTTTTGGTCAATTTAGTAGCGGAAAGTAAAAAAAGATAGAGGCACTCACCTAAACCACCGATTAGATGAAGCATTACTGGAGAAATTTGTTCAATATCATATCTGAAAAAAAATGTTTTACGACCGATGGGAAATAACAAGATTTTTCACAAAAAAATGATAGATATTTTTTTCATACATCTCCATTAAAAACCATAACTTTACCTTCATTTCCTTTTCAGAAATTTTTTTCGATCAATCGAATAACTGTCCCATTTCTAAATAAGCTAAGTTTTAGAAATTTTATCACAAACAAATTTATATGGTTTATGAGACTTTCATATGCAGTAGAGGGTTTGAATCTCCATTTTCTATTTTCCCGGGATATCAGAAATTCCCGTGAATGGATTATCAGGTTTCCCGATACCCGGGAACGTTGAAATGGCCAAAAAATAGACACTCTGGGCGTGAACATTTTCCAATGTGAAAAGAAGTACTTTTTGATTGGAAAATATTTGCTGATAAAGAAATATGTAAAAGCATAACGAAATCCCGGTTCGAGCTAAGCACCCCTCTTTTCCGCAGAAGTACGTACTTTCTTAATTTAATTTTCATGAGGAACAGTTTTGTACTTCATAGTATTAATTTTTCAGCAAAACAAAAAGTCTTCTTTTATACTTTACTCAAATGTTTAAAAAAAACACCTTGGTTCTCAAGTGACGAAAAAGTAAAAATTATCGATTATTTCGATTGCAGCCTAATAGCATCATCCGCCAAACAAAGACCATTGTTTTTGCTTTGTTTGATGTATACTATGAATGATGTTTTGCCGTATAGTGCAAAGTGCATCGATCATGAATGGAAATGAAAAAAAAAAAATAACGTCTACCAGAAATCGAACTCACGCTCTCTGAGTTACCTCTCCAACATGTTACCACTAAGCAAAATCGTCAGATGAAATAAGTCAAGCTGTAGCTCTATTATTGAGTTGACTTCAACGAGTTGAATTCGCTACTAGATTCTACGACAAAAACTGCCCATCTTACCCCAATCAATGGTGTTTATACTGCCTTAGGGGGTTCTTAACTTACCTCACACAGTGAATGATTTTCAGTTTTTGCAAACGTTTTTAAATGCATTTTTAAACTTTACTATCAACTGTAAAAATTTTTAACAGCATATGAAACGATTTTTTTAGTGCCTGAACACGATCTAGAGACGCAACTCACTTACGTATTATAAGTGTTTTGCAAGATTAAGTAAGCGTTTTCTTTAAGGTGGTCTTTATGCCCTATCTCCCCTCATCTTCCTGAAATTAAATTGCAGGTAGGTCATTTTTTAATCTTTTTTAACAAAATTTACATATATTGTAGCATTAACAAGAGCCAAAGCTCAAAATAAAATCCTTAATTTGGAACGAAATCTGGTTTGACCGGAAAATATCAATCACTCCATTTAAATTTTGTAGATTTGATAAATTTTTATGTTAAAGTTAAATATTTTGAATCTGGTCGAAAGTTTGATAGATTATGCTTATTTGATATGAGCATGGAGAAACATTTTTTTAAATAAAGAAAAGCTTTCTTATGAAAACATAGAACAAGTTCAAATAAAAAAAATTCAATCGAACAGATTTAAAAGCGAACTTAATGATTTCAACCATCGAAGTTTCTTTATTTGTTACTTAAAGATTCCTGATACAAAGATAGCTAACCATTTTAGAGATTTTTTACACAAAATTTGATTTCAAACCCGGGTACCTTTTTACTTAATGATCCCGCGCCGATCCTCCGGTGCATAGGGCCGTGGTAAAAGACCTCCACTGTTGACGATCCGGAGCCAGCGTCTTCACCTGGTCCCAGTCAAGATTCTCATCGACAGTTCGGATTTCAGCGGCTAGGCTTCGCCGCCACGAATTTCTGGGTCTGCCTCTTCTTCGATGACCTTCTGGATTCCAATCTAGCGCCTCTCTGCAAATCTCGTTTTCATCTCTTCGCAGCGTGTGCCCAATCCATCTCCACTTACGTTCCCGAATCTCGATTTCTAGCGCCTTTTGATGACACCGGCGATGTAGTTCCTCATTCGAGATCCAGTTGCCAGGCCACCAAGCGCGGATGATATTCCGCAGGCAGCGGTTTACAAATACTTGCAGTTTTCGCGTCGTTACCGCATATGTGCACCAAGTTTCGCACCCGTACAGCAATACGGATTTGACGTTTGAGTTGAAGATTCGGATTTTTGTTCGTAGAGAGATCTGGCGTGACCGCCAGATGTTTCGGAGACTCGCAAACGCAAATCGGGCCTTTCTGATCCGTGTTTCGATGTCTTTTCTGGTACCACCATCAGGCGTAATCTGGCTACCAAGATACTGGAAGCACTCCACTTTCTCAACTTGTTGCCCAGCTACCATGAAACTGGAGGGATTTCCTGTGTTGATCTCCATCGACTTGGTCTTTCCGACATTGACTTTGAGACCTGCTGCCTTGGAACTTTCGGTGAGGTCGTCGAGTTTGCTCTGCATATCTGGTTGTGTTTGGGCGAGCAAAACAATATCGTCAGCCAGGTCAAGGTCGTTCAGTTGCTCCATTGTTGAAGGATTCCACGGCAATCCTCGGTTCGGTGCACAGTCAATCGATCCAAACAGAATCTCATCCATTACGATTAGAAAAAGTAGCGGTGATAGAATACATCCTTGTCTCACTCCAGCAGTTACCGGGATTGGTTCGGACAAGACACCGTCGTGCAAGACCTTGCACGAAAATGCCTCGTACTGTGCTTCGATGAGATGGACTAGTTTCTCTGGGACCCCTCGTCGCCTTAGAGCCGCCCAGATGTTTTCATGGTTAAGTCGGTCGAATGCTTTTTCGAAATCAACGAACACCAGCAGAAGAGAGTCCTGGAATTCGTTGATTTGTTCCAGTATGATTCGTAGCGTTGTAATGTGGTCCACACATGATCGTCGAGATCGGAATCCAGCTTGTTGCCGTTGGAGTGTTGCGTCTATTTTCTCCTGGATCCTGTTCAGAATCACTTTGCAGAGTACTTTGAGGGTTGTACAGATCAACGTTATGCCTCGCCAGTTACCGCACTCTGTCAGGTCTCCTTTCTTCGGGACCTTTACGAGGATACCCTGCATCCAGTCGGCCGGGAATGTTGCAGTATCCCAGATGTCAGCGAAAAGACGGTGCAACATTTGTGCTGATAGGGCAGGGTCGGCTTTCAGCATTTCAGCAGGGATGCAATCGATCCCAGGTGCTTTGTTGGATTTCATGTTTTTGATTGCCGCTTCTATTTCAGCCAGCGAAGGCGCTTCCGAGTTGACGCCATTTATGCGACTTACTGTTGGCGCTTCGAGCTGCAGATTCTGTTGGCCATCGCTATTCGTGACTCGGAAGAGTTGTTCGAAGTGCTCAGTCCATCGTTTGAGCTGATCTGTTCGATCGGTCAATAACTGACCTGCTCGGTCTTTTAGCGGCATTCTTGCATTAGTCCTTGCACCACTGAGGCGGCGAGAGATGTCATAAAGTAATCGGATATCTCCATTGGCGGCGGCTCTTTCTCCCTCTTCGGCTAGGGAGTTTGTCCAGGCTCTCTTGTCTCGTCTACAAGCTCGTTTAACTGCCTTTTCCAGCTCCACATATCGTAAGCGGGCGGCTGCTTTGGCTGACCCGGTACATGCCTGCTCAATTCCGACTTTCGCCTTTCTCCGATCATCGACCATCCTCCAAGTTTCATCCGACATCCATTCACTCCTTCTTCCACAAACTTTACCGAGAGTACCATGGCTCGTCGTGATAAAGGCATTCTTGATTCCACACCACTGTTCTTCGACTGTTCCGTCTGTCGGCAGCTCCGAGGCTCGGGATTCTAGCTGTTCAACGTATGCCCTTTTCACCTCTGGATTCTCCAACCGGCGGACGTCGTATCGACACCCGACTTTCTCCTCGCGCCGTTGGACACGTGCAACTCTCAGTCGTATCTCGCCAAGGACGAGGTGATGGTCAGATGCAATGTCTGCGCTTCGCTTGTTGCGGACATCAAGAAGGCTCCTTCTCCATTTTCGGCTGATGCAGATGTGGTCAATTTGATTTTCTGTTCGGCCATCTCGGGATACCCAAGTGACCTTATGTGCTGGTCGATGGGGGAAGAGCGATCCACCGATCACCATGTTGTTGTTGCCACAAAATTCTACAAACAGCTCTCCGTTTTCGCTCATCTGTCCTAGGCCATGGCGCCCCATGATGCGCTCAAGGTCCTGATTGTCGGAGCCAATCTTTGCGTTGAAGTCGCCCAAATGGATTTGAGGTCGGTCATTTCTTTCGGATTCCGTAACAATTTCAAATCGGGAGCAGTAGGTTGTTAGCCTAAAGTCCCTATCCCGCGATGGGCTGCCATCTTGGACTTAGCTGGCGGGAGCCGCATTTCATAAATTCAGCCGCTTGCTGCAAGACAGACGCTGTTTGAGCCGCCCCTGACCTGGAGAACAGACGCTCGGTTGTTGTTGCACGCCGCCCCTGACCTGGGGAACAGACGCGTGCGGCCACCTTCTCAGTCTGCATGCGACCAAAGCATCCACCGGGGTTGGGTACCCGATCTCCGCTTAGGTTACTCGCACCCCAGCCGGCACCGCGGGGAGGTAGAGATAGGAGTTGTGAATAAGAGGTGATATGACCACTATGGGGTCTCGTGTTGCGGGTACCTTAATAACATTAAATAAATCTGCAAAAATTCTGTTGTTCATTTTGACCAACAAGGAAACCTTTCAGACAACAGGCGTTCTGAAATTTGGATAAAGTTGAAATTTGACACACGAATACCCCAATCCGTAATACTTTCAAGTGCTTATGAACTATTAAAGTGGGATGAGTCTTTTAAAAATGGGTTGTTGACTTATAGGGCTTTCACTACACTTACATACAAGAGGTCTGTGGCATTCAATTGAAGAAAAACCAAAAGGCTTTCCTTCAAATGAATGCTCAATTACTCTAAAACAAAATCATAAAGTATATGTATTTCCAATCATTTGCTAACAAGTGGAAACGAGTTTGTTAATATCTTATTGGATATAAGTGCGGAACAAAGCAATACAAAATGAAAATTAAGCCAACCATAATTGTAAAGCACATAAAGGGTTCCCCCAGATCCTTTGTGGAAGTCTATCTTTTCAGATTTTGAACCAGGAAGATGAAGTTAAGAGCTTTGGTCACGAAATTGATTTAGAAACTTCAGCAAGATTAGTCCTGCTTCCACTGGAAATACTCGTTCCCTGTACAAAATCCTAATTTTTTTCAAAGAACCTCACTCGAAATCAGGAAAAAATCTCAAACAAGTCAAAAAATGTTCTAGCTTTTAAGAAATGTGCCGTACACAAGAAACCTTTTCAATAGGGGCTGTCATACTTTTTTGACCGCTTACTTTTACTAATGCACTGTGAAAAAGCCCAATAGAAGTTTTCCACCAAATTTTACATGATCAATAGTCCAAACGACCCAATATTATTTGTTCGCATTTATATTTAATGCATCTAAATTTTATTGAATGCATTTTTATTTGCATTTTTCATTTAGTTCACTAGATGTTTAATTTTAGATTTAGATTTTAGATTTAGGTTTTAATTTTACTATAAAAGTTAGCAGTTTGTTAAAATTCCCGGCGCAAAGCATTCAAGTTTAAAACGCATCAAACCAATAGCTAGATTTCGATTGGCTTCGGGGAATACTCACCAATGAAGTCAATAAATTATCCAGTTTCGTGGCTGTCAGTCTACCTAACAACACGGGGCACGAGACGCTTCGAGCTCAACTATAAACTTATGCTGTCCGAGATATCCCAACGACGACATCATATTTGTAATTAAATTTCAGGCGCGTTTCTGCACATTTCAAGCATGTTATTTATGGTCCACGGTGTCAGGGTCAACTGGATGATGTGTGACTGGTTGATTTCTATATTGATGTTTAAGAATATATTGCAATCAAAATACTTTTTTTGAAGAAAATCGTGAAGTGTTCATTTCTAATGGAAAAAAGTTACATGAAAAAGAAAATTTAAATTTTGATGGGCTCAGGTTGCGTCTTTCTTTGAAATACGACCCTGTGTGTTCAACTATGTACGTAATGCAAACAACATCTCCGGGCACCTATTTGGATAAGAACAACCACCAAACGAGTTCTCCTTATTGGCGTGGGCGGGATGCTATTTGCGTCCCGAGATAATGCATCGCTCTATTTGATTGTGAACTATTTATTGAACTATACCGTTCATTGGTTGAGGCACCTCGATGAACGATGAAGTGCTGCAATATGAGTCGCGATAATGGTCTTTCGATCTAGATCCGGACAGAGTGAGAAGATGAACGAAGTTGGGAGTGTGAGACCCCACAAGTGAAGGCTAAGTAGTGATTCCATTCATCCGGAATGTCGAAACGCGAGTTTCCGCCATCGTATTGCGGTGTGGAACGCGGAAAGATGCTGTGCGATTATTCTTGCCGCCCCAGGTTAGGGACGATCAGGTTCTACTACATTCGCTTTGCTCTTCAAACCGGCAGCCTGGCGGAAAACCGTCGTCGTTGTGGGAAGCAAGTTACAGCAACATTAGTTCTGCACTATTTGCCACGGTATAATTAATCAATTACCCAATCAGATGTAAATTAATATGGTGGTTGCGTTGCTTGGTGGCGGATGAAGAGTGTGGTGGTGTGGTGTACTGTCGTTTGCGATTCGCGGCGACTAATGGATGCACTTGCCGGAAGTGAATCGATCTATTAATTTAGCGGAAATGAAACCTGCTGCAGATGGTTGATTGTGATTTGCAATGATAACTTGTTGTGGATTGAATTTCCCGAAATAACTCGTTATTCCGAGAAGATTAATACAGTAGCGCCAAAATATTAACATTACTCACTGAATATTTTTTTTTTTTAAATATGTCTTTATTTGTATCAATTCATCATTACATTTATATTACATTTTTTCATTAAATTAGGTGTTCAGCTCAATAATGAACTGTTCAGAGCCCTATAGTTAACTAGATATTAAAAATTTATTTGTAAGAATTAAATTTATTTGTAAGAATTAAATTTGCTTAGCGCAATTAAGTATTTAATGTAGGAGAACATCCTGTAATGGCAAAAATATTTTAAACTTAAAACTAAACACTATCCTAAAATTAAACTAGTTATAAAGAGAACGAATCTCTGCGATGGAAGACTGCATCGATTTGCCTCTGAAGTTGGAGATGATTTTGTTGGCCATCTCTTCGATCGATTCAATGCCCGCAATCCGATGAAGATCTTCGGTGCTGCGCCAAGGTGGAAGCCGCATAACCATTTTCAAAACCTTGTTCTGAATCCTCTGGATGGCTTTCTTCCTCGTCGCGCAGCAGCTAGACCAAATCGGAGCTGCATACATGATCGCTGGTCGGAACACCTGTTTATATATCAGCACCTTATTTCGCAGACACAACTTGGATTTCCTGTTGATGAGAGAATAAAGAGATTTAGTATATTTATTACAGTTAGATTGAATATCTTCAATGTGATTCTTAAAAGTAAGATTCCGATCAAGTGTAAGTCCCAAGTACTTCACGTGATCAGACCATTCTAATGAAACCCCATTAAAAGTTATGGAATGATTTTCATTAGGTTTTAAAAATTGAGCTCTTGGCTTATGGGGAAATAAAATAAGTTGAGTTTTGGAAGCGTTAGGAGAAATTTTCCACATTTTCAAGTAATTCAAAAAGGAATTTAAATTTTGTTGCAATCTACTGCGTACCACCCGTAAATTTCAACCTTTGGCTGAAAGCAAAGTATCATCAGCAAATAATCTTCTACCTTTTCCTTCTGGTACATCAGGAAGATCAGAAGTAAAAATATTGTATAAGATTGGCCCAAGTATACTGCCCTGAGGGACACCAGCTCTAATGGGTGTCCTTTCAGAGCATGAATTTTGATAGCTTACTTGTAAGGTTCGGCTAGTCATAATTTTGAATAATTTTGGTGAGATATACAGGAAAATCAAATCGAGCTAATTTAGCTACTAAACCTTTGTGCCAAACACTGTCAAAAGCTTTTTCAATATCAAGAAGAGCAACACCAGTTGAATAACCTTCAGATTTGCTAGCGTTAATCATATTAGTTACACTCAAAAGTTGATGTGTAGTAGAATGTCCATGACGAAAACCAAATTGTTCATCAGGGAAAATAGAATTCTGATTAATGTGAATCATCATTCTATTCAAAATAACTCTCTCAAATAGTTTACTTAAAGATGGAAGCAAACTAATTGGTCGATAACTTGAAGGCTCTGAAGCACTTTTTCCAAGTTTCAAAATTGGAGTTACTTTGGCATTTTTCCATTTATTGGGAAAATAAGCCAAGTGAAAACATTTATTGAAGATTTTAACTAAAAAATTTAAAGTGCTTTCAGGCAACTTTTTAATAAGAATATAGAGAATCCCATCTTCCCCCGGAGCTTTCATATTTTTAAATTTCTTGCAAATCAATTTAAGTTCATCAATATTTGTCTCACAAGAACTTTCAAATACATTTTGTTTAGAAAGAATATCATCAAATTCAAGGGAAATTTGAGCATCAATTGGACTTACAACGTTTAAATTAAAATCATGAGCAGACTCAAATTGTTGGGCCAATTTTTGAGCTTTTTCTGCATTAGTTAAAAGAAGTTTATCCCCATCTTTCAAAGTAGGAATTGGCTTCTGGGGCTTTTTCAGAATTTTAGTTAATTTCCAAAATGGCTTTGAGTAGGGTTTTATGTCCTCTACTGCTTTAGCAAAATTTTCATGAAATGAAATTTAAACGACGTTTGATCTCTTTTTGAAGGTCGCAATAAATAAATTTCAAATAAGGATCCCTAGTACGTTGATATTGGCGTCAACGAATGTTTTTCAGTCGTATCAAAAACTGAAGATCATCATCGATCAAAGGTTGATTAAATTTATGTTTAACTTTAGGTATTGAAGCGGCTTTAGCATTGACTATTGAAGTTGTCAAATTTTCTACAGCCAAATCAATATCTTCAATTGAATTCAGTGGAACGTTTACATTCAAATTACGTTCAATAAAATTCCTATATCGCTCCCAGTCAGCTTTTTGAAAGTTAAAAGTTGATTTTAAAGGGTTTTCAATGGGACTTTGGGATAAAGAAAAAGTTACTGGAAGGTGGTCTGAATCGAGGTTCGCATGAGTAACTAATTGACTACAATGCTCGCCTAAATCCGTTAGAACCAAATCAATTGTGGAAGGATTTCTAATCGAAGAGAAACAAGTATGCCCATTAGGATATTCAACAGTGTAATAACCTGCAGAGCAGTCATTAAATAAAATATTCCCATTTGAATTTGATGAAATATTATTCCAAGATCGGTGTTTTGCATTAAAGTCACCAATAACAAAAAAATTAGATTTATTTCTGGTGAGTTTTTGTAAATCTCCCTTCAAAAAATTTTTCTGTTCTCCGCTGCATTGATAAGGCAAATATGCGGCAATAATTATTATTTTCCCCATAGAAGTTTCTTATTCAATTCCAATTGTTTCTAAGACTTTTGTATTGAAAGAAGGAAGAAGTCTAAATTTGAGACGACTATTGATGACAATAGCTACACCCCCACCTTGTCGATCAAGTCGATCATTTCGCAAAATTTTAAAGAAAGCATTGCTTTTCAAGTTAATGTCTGGCTTTAAAAAAGTTTCAGTGATGGCAGCAATATGTATGTTTTGAGTTTTCAAAAATAAAAAGAATTCATCTTGGTTAGCCAGCAAAGATCTAGCATTCCAATTCATAATATTTAAACATCTATTTGGATCCATGAGGGAATCGTAAAGTCGTTATAATTTTGTTAGCATAATTAAAAGAAGTTTGGAAAGCTTCAAACATTGAATTTGCTTTCAACATAAGTTGCATCATTTCCATTAAATTTTGATGCAAAAATTTTAATTTTTCCTCAGTAATCTCACCCAAATCAACAAAATTGTTAGGATCAGAAAATGAAGGAGAAGAACAAGTATTTGAATTTCGGGGATTTTCCCAAGCCTTCGCATGAACGTTGAGACTTGGTTTTTTCCCATTTTTATTAGTTATGCCTGGAGAGGGCAACCCATTTTCAACCACCTCTGAGAACGATAAACAACGAGTCTGGGGCGCAGATTCAGCACAGGTAACATTAAAATCACTTCGGGTATTACCCAGCCGTGATTCCAATGTAGACCGAGGCTGAATGCGAACAGGCAGGTTGTTTGCCGGCCCGACGTGTGAAGAAGAAAAAGAGGAAGGAGGAGAAGAAACTTTTCTGGAAACTTTGGGATTTTTCCTAGAAGCAATAATTTTTGCCCTGATGGGACAGTCTAGCGAATTCGAGGAATGATTACCTGCGCAATTTGCACACTTGAAAAATTCTGTTTTTGGTTTATCACCACCATAAAGGCATTTAGATTTTTCATGATCGAATGAGCCGCAAAGCATGCATCTGGCATTCATTCTACAATTTTTAGTGCCGTGACAAAAAGCTTGACAACGACGACATTGCGTAATATTTTGAAGGAAATTGGTTGAAGATTTTCGAAAAGGTTCGAATTTGACTCGACAATGAAACATAAGACGAGCCTTTTCAAGAATTTGCAAATTATTAACTTGATCCTTTTTAAAATGGATCAAATAAAGCTCAGGAGCAAAATCAACACCACTGATATTATTCGTGTTGGTTCTTTTCCTCATTTGAATTACTTGAATCGGAGAAAAACCTAACAAAGAATTTAATTCAGTTGTGATCTCATCCGGTGTCTGATCGCCGGTGAGACCACGAAGTACAACTTTAAAAGGACGATCAGTTCTAGTATCGTACGTAAAAAATTGGTGTTTTTTATTATTCAAATAATTAAAAAAATTTTGAAAATCATTAAAAGATTCCGCCAAAATACGAGCAGTTCCCCTTCGACCGATCTGAAAAGAAATCTTCACATCCTTGACGGAAGTGACGATTTCTTTTCGAAAGGCATTGAAGTCAGAAATCGTGACCGTAATTGGTGGAACCCTTTCATTTTTAAGAGTATAAGAAGAAGAAGGTTTCTTAGTACTCTTATCAGAATTAAATATGAATATTTCCTCATCACCGATGTTATGAAGGACATCGAATGAATTGGAAATTTCAACTTTTTTGGCAGATGGCCCTGGATTAGGTTCAGCAATCCGTTTTCTTCCGGCCCTTGAGCCGGCCGAAGACTTTCCCATGCTGGAAAGAAAAGAGAAAAATATGAATAAAAGAAAATAGAAATAATTTTAGCACTGAAAAGTGCTGATTGAGAAACAGGTAAGGAAAAAATAAATAATGTAAAAATGTTCCTGCAGGTACACAGCAACGATACGATGCTCCGGCGTACGTGTTGACGGCTCAACGGTACAGATGGAAGTGAACTGAATATTTTAATTTATTAGTTGGAAGGCTTAAAAATTATTAATTAAAAACATTTCATGACCGGATTCCTTAATGGTGTCCCACATCAAGAGGCATCACACAAAATACGCTGTATAAATTTTGTGGAACAAATGTGTGATAGTTGATCTATCTTATGTCGAAAATTTGATCAAAACATATCAGCAGATAAAAAAGTTTAGGGAGTTTGTAAAGTAAAAAGTTAATAAAGAGTAAAACGAAATGACAATTCGTGAGGTTCCCATTTCTATACAATTATGTTGCTTTGAAGTATGTTGCACCTCTCCGAGCTTAGAATTGAACTTAGTACCAAATACTTTGTTGAAATATAAATTTAAAAAAAAACCTCAATAACACAATCAACCTAATAAAATAGTGCAAATCAGCATCAAATAATCACCATGTCGGGCGCCGTAAATTGAATCGCTGCTGCTGCTGCTGTTCCACAATTGCTTTGAATCAATGTAGATATGTAGGAGCTGTTGCTTACTTGCTGATTGCTGATGGACATGTCTCTTTAATTAAACCTGGGAAAATTTGGACTCCTCGAGGGAACCATAAAGCCACACAAACATACAAACTGTGGCCCAGTCATGACTCCGATTCCGGAAGTAGAATGTAGCCAAGGCACTGAACACGACAAACCCCGGAATCCCCATTGGGCCTATTCGTGCAAACGAGTGTTGCTGCTGCTGCTGTTACTATTGTGAACAACGCTGAATTGTTGCTGCTGTTGAGGCTCTGAATCTATCTATGGGACTGGAATCATTGTGGTGACCCAAAAGCGACGGTTTGTTGTTGATGTAGTGTGCAAAATCTGAAACTCATTCGTCTCTCGGAAACAAAACACGAGCAGCAACAGTAACAACAGAAACTGCACTGCCTTTACCAGGGGTAGATAACCTTTTTGGTCAGAAGAGGAAAATAACAATTTTCAAAAAATTTTGCTCAAAAATGCAGGTTTAATCGCGCATACACGCAGTGCTGCCAGATATAATGACATTCTTGTGAATAGTTAATTAAATCTTTATTAAATTTAGGAATTTTAAATACATTCGTTTATATTCAAGTTAGGTTTTTCAATTCAACATATTAAAATCCTTAAAGTTGTTGTGATTAAAACTGCATATAAATTTAAACAAATATGAGACATGCTCAAAGATAAACGCATATGGCGCGTTTTGCCCTGCCTAGACATGTTTATTAAAAATCGTTCAAAATAACAGGAAAAAAATGAGTAAGGAAACTATTCGTTGTGTGATGATTATCAAGACCAATATTCATAGGGTCGACGTGGCGTCCTGAGCTACGTGTTTAACATCTGAATCGTTCGTAGCCATAGTTCACGTAGTCAACGCCATCATTGAAGTCCTCGTAGCAAACGTCATCGTAGTCATCGTCTCCAGTATCAGTGATCGTCCGGTGTTTACCATCATGGTTACTTTCTTGATCATTTTGATTCAGTAGTAGTAGTTAGTAGCAGTTGAAAGGAAAGAAGCAGTTCATAGTTATGTTGAAACACGTAATATTTCAAGGCGGCCGGTATGTTTGTACGAAAATCCGGTTGTCGCAATCCCTGTTCAAACACGTCTTCATTCATAAATATTTTAAATGTCTCTCGCTCTCCAAAAATAGGACGCCTCAAATCTGGCGCCAATAGCCCTGTGCCTGTATCGTACAAGCAATAGAGTTAGAACCCAATAAACTGCACATCAGAAAAGTACGCACGCGTCCCTTTGTATTCGTTCCCGGTTGATCGTGGCAAAAATATAAATTTCTGTTCTTGTCCGAACCATCGCGTTTTTTATTCGTCTTTTTGTGCAATATACGTTTGTCTAGCTAATTAAGTCTAGTTAATCATCCCCGAAATTCCCGATCATCCAATTCTGGTAAAAACAGAGTTAAATTTTGAATTGAAAGTATAAACATTTTATCGATATTTTAATTCTCTGTTTCTGAAGTTTTTGCATCAGAATTCTGATTATGATTTCCTATTCATGTTTACACACTAAATTAAATTTTCATTCGATTTCCGACCTAGACACGAATGCCATAATGCTAGTAAAGTGTCAAAAATAAAATCTAAAAAAAAATTGGATTTCCGACAAAAAAAAATTGCTAGAAACATTCAGCAATCCAAAAGTTTGCTGGAAAATCGTTTTTCTATCTGCTGGATTTTCAGCATTCGGTTGTGTTCTTGTCATTTTTTGCTGAAAAATCAACAATCGGTTTTCAAATTGCCGAACTCTCCAGCAATTGGTCTAGTTTGCTGGAAAATCAGCAATCGAGTTTAAAAATTGGAGTCTATTTGTTTCCTGACGCTGAAGCGAGGTTAGACTCCATTTATCTAGATTTATACAATTATTTTTATTTTTACTATAATCAAGCATCCAGACAGCAAGTCAAGGGTGTGTTTTCATTTGATTGCTAGATATTCCAAGAATGATACTAATCAAAACTCTTTTTTCAGGTGGCGGATGAACATCCCAAGGCCGGTGTTGGAATATTGAAAAAAAAAATCATGTTTCTGAAAATAACTACATTCTTTATTGTCAAATTGGAGAAAATGATTGTGATGTATTGCTTTTTATATGCACAGCAAGTATTCAATATTTAATTTTGAATTGAAATAAACATTTGATATCAAATACAGTCGGTTGTTTTGAAAGTAATAGCTGGTTTCCAGCAATCTGGATTGCCGATTTCCAGCGATAATGTTTGCTGGAAATCAATAATAATGTTTGCTGGAAACCAGCATTTATGTTTCCTGTTTTCTCCAACAATTCATATTGCTGGAAAGTCAGCGAGACAAAAACAAGGTTAATTTTGCTGTGTATACCAAGGCCGTGGGGACAGCCCAGCAAACATCTTTGTAGGTACAACTTTCATATACATTATAGAATGATCGTATGAAACACGAAAATACAGCATTTACCTACCAAAGTGGAGGCAATATACATACATATTTTCAATTTCTGGCTAAAGCGATAAGAGTATACGATTCGGGCAATATCCGACACCTTATAGATACATACTGAAATAATGCAAGAGAGCACAAGTTTTTTTTCTCAACGCTTGCGAACCGTTGCCAGCGACAATATTTGCTGCCTCTGTCATTGGGCGATTCTTGCAAATACACCATCTGATTTTTTGCAATCTGGTTGCACTGATGGTTGCAGAGAGAGCAACAAAGCTGTTTCCTCACTTGACCCACGCGGGAGAAAAAAAAGGAACGAAATTGTCTATAAAATCTGCAAACATGGCGGACTTTTGATCATATCCGATTTAAACCATTTAATCCGACTTCGAGTAACGATTTTTACGACCTTTTATTGGCGTTAGTTGGAATTACGATTCGCAGTAACATTTTTAATGACTTGAGTTATCATTTTAAATACGATTTTATGTTTGCTGGGAGGAAGGAGGGGTGTTTTATTTTTTCCTAGTAAAATTATTACCGAAGTATTGGAAAATAACTTGATCTTAAAGGTGTTTGAAAATAAGTGTTCAGCAAGTCAGAAATTTGGCTCGCCTCCGGCTGAATAAGGTCTTAAATCGCCCTAGGCTTGAAACATTTCATTCAACGACACTTTATAACGTTCAAACCCCTACATCGTATTTATAATGGGTTTTTATCAAAATGTTTTACTTAACAAGAAAAGAGTTTGAAATGAACCATTAACTCATCGAATTCTAATTTTATAGATCGACAAGTTGGACACCCTGTAACAGGCGTTTACTCTTCACGATAGTCAAAAAAACTAGCAAAACATATCTAAAATTTAATATCCTCTACTTGATTAATACAAAATTTTTGTTTTAAAAAAATCGTTAATGTAATTACAAATTTATGCTGATATGAAATGCTCTTCAAGAAATCAATTCCAGCTTTATTTCTTTTCTTTTTCTTCTCAATGCTCAATATCACATTTAAAAAGGGTTTGAAAAATTACACAAGGCCTCAAAGTTTACATTTTTCCTAGATGCATGAGTTTATAACGTAAATTTGACTAATTTGTTTGTTATTGAAATAATTTTAAAAATAGGTTAATATTTTTCTAGAACGTTGTACCCTTTTATGAAAAAACTTTAAAACATAAATAAATAATTTTAAACTGTAAGTTATGAATTAATTTTCAACCATCCTCAAGACTTTAAGTAATTTAGATGCGAATAAAGCTAAAGAAGATTTTTATATTTTACTATTAATTATTTCGATTTTTTTTAAAGTTTTGCAACAAATTGAATTTTAGAAATTTTTAAAGCATAATTCTTATTGTTTTGCAAATTTCAACAATTTTTTTTAAAAATGAAATCTGTTTTTTTAACTTTCTGCAGTAATGTCAAAAATACTTTAACTTATGATATTATTTGAATTTTTAAATTCTATTGAATTTTACTTTTCAAGATCATGCATTATCATCATCAAAATATTATTGCTTAATTGAATGATGTATAATAAACAAAATCAGAATCAGATTTTTTCTTTAATGAAGGTATGATAGTTCATCAATGATTGATTTCACTAAAAGCTGACACATTATTTTTTAAAAGACATACACCGTCTTAGCTTATTTCTTTTCTACAGATTGAATAAATGGCGTGGACAATTTAAAATAAACACCCAGTACCTAGATGAGAATCGAACCCATGCCATCAGTGGACCAGCAAATCATTTAAACATAAGAACCAAAATGTTTCTTCCTCGAGTTATCAATTAAATGTAATAAAATAGCTAGCTGACCCGATAAACTTTGTTTTACCCGTTACTTAATAAATAGTTGGAAAATGTTTACAGTTCTTCAACATCTTCGTGCTCGTGAATTAGTTTTCATGAAAATCGTCTTCAAGTTGATCGAGTTTTGTCCCGTTTCTAGTTTATTTAGTATAGAAGCCCCTCTTCCATAAAAAGTGAGATTCTTGAAACTATTAAACAAACCATCTTTGACCCGAAAACCCCTCGGATACCAAATTTCACTTCATTACGACCGACCATTCATACGTGATGGTGTTACAAAGAAAACGCCTCCATTTTTATTTATAAGATCTTTTATAATAGTAAGTCGGGTTTATTTAAAAAAAACCTTCTTAAATTAAAAAAAAACTTATCTTTTTAATCTTCTTTGTTTTAATATTCAAATGAATATACTGAATTTTTAAGTATAGTTTTTTTCAAACTATAGTTTTTTTTTAATTACTAAGTATAGTTTTTTTTTTCAACAATATATTAACAGAATTTAAGATTCAAACTATCGCAATTTAGAGAAATATTTTTGATAAGTCTGTATATGTTCTTCAAGCCTGAATTTTTGGTGTTCTAGAAACATGAAACTTTAATCTTTTTCCTAATAAAAAATTCACATTTCAAATTGCGATTAATTTGATTGTTCAAATTTAAAACACTAAAGCAGAATTTTTCAGTCCCCATAACTGAAAATGATTAAAAGAAATGCAAATTAATTATCATTTTCCTTACAATTTATCTTGGTTAATGTTATACCTGACATCTTGTTTAAGACTTCTTTCATTTTTTTAGAACTTCTAAATCAGTGCTTTGGGAATATTTATTTAAAAATTTTAAACTAGATTGCTTAAAAATTATTCTGATGCTAACTACTATATCAGAATAACAAACATAATTTTTAAAAATTCATCAACAACTTATCGAAAAGATTACTGATTTGAAACTTTCATTGTGATTTGTTTTCGAAGGTTTGGTTTATGCAATCAGTAAAATTTATTATTTTTTGAAACTATGTGAACTATTTTTGAGTAAAAAAAATTTAGTTAGACATTTCCTAATTTATTGTGTATATTTTGTATTGTTGATGTTTTTAACGAACTTTAAACTTTGAAATCAAAATCATATTTCAATTTCAAGAAAAAAAATCAATTCTTGTCGTACGATCTTATAATGTTAAAAACTACTTCTCAAATCCCAATTTATCTTAATTCTATTGGGGTTTTGATTTTTTATTCCTTTTGTTATGGTCTTTTAAGAGCAACAGCTTCTATTGTTCCAATTTTTCCAATTGATACTTTTTTTGTTAATTGCAAGAGAAAAACTGTATTTTTGTGTAAATTTTGTCCAATACCCCATTTACAGGGTGACAAAAAAGTCCTGTCACACTTTTTTTTTGGGGTCGCCTGTAGCCTATTCGTTGCATCTCTCTGGTGCCATCTATATGTCAAATGAAAGGGCTAACTTTGCTGCCCACAGTGGCAGAGTTTCGTTTCTGTGCAGTTTGTGTACATTAAGTTGTGAGTGGCAGAGTTGAGAGCAGCTGTTATCGCTGAATATGTGAGAGGGTACACGGACACATATTCAACATATTCAAAAACCTAAAACCGCTCGTAATCAACCGTAATCAATTCCATAAATCGATACCTAGAGACCAGAGGCACCGAGCAGACACGATCTGGACGACCAAGGTCTGTGAGAACTCCAAGGTTGAAAAAGATTATACGAGATCGGACGTGCGCGCCGCTTGCGACGACTTTCCGAGACGTCTGAAGCTGGTTCGATCAGAGAAAGGTGCTGTAATTCCGAGATATCGTCTGTGAAGTATCTTGATGAGTTACTGAATAAAGCTATGAAAGTCAGATTCTGATATTCTTCTTATTCTTTGAAATATTGAGATTTTTTGTGCGACCGGACTTTTTTGTCACCCTGTAATTATAAAGATATGAAACTACAAAAACAATAATCCTTTTATTTTTTAATGTTTCTTTTACAGATAATGGTAAACTACAAAGAAGTTTTTTTTTCTAATTATTCAAGGGGAAAATCAATCGAAATATTGAAGCGAAATGAATAACAATTACCAAAGCAGTTTATCAATCTGAATTCCGTGAATCTAAACCATCACAATAAAAATAAATATTAAATATTTTTAAACCTGAAACCAGAAACCAGGCTTTTTAAAAAATAATCTTAAGAATTGTTTCAAAACTATAAACTAAATCTTTGATTCCAAGATTTTTATTGTTAATGAAAATTGAAGTCGCAAGTTTAAACTAAGCATGAGATTTATAAAAATAATATTCAACACTCATTTTTCTGTTTGTAGATAAATTACAGTACGAGCTGCTTTTTTATCTAAACAGCCGCATGTTACCGACCCCCGACATACACCTATTCTTCCTCGGTTACTTCTCTGATGGCCCAGTAGTTCTGATCCGAGATTGAACTATGTTTTACGTGAACGGACGTGTTGTTCCGGATCCCCGGAGAGATCGAATCTGGCACTGCCGGCATGAGAGTGTGTGATAATGAAATTAATTAAAATCACTTTACTTTCCGAGCAGTTGCAGTGGAATTCGGAACGGATTTTAAGTGGAATTCCTGGCTGGTTGCCTCCAACAGGTGCTGAGAGTAGGTTGCCGAGGATTGTCATCATTGGAACTTGCAAATGTTGGACCGGGTACCTGCCTGAAATTTATCGGTCTGACTGCGCCCTGATGGTGGCAGCTTTCGGAATTATCGGTCAGTTCGGATCGTTTTGGGGGAAAATGCCAAGCGTGGCCCAGTACAATCTGGGCGTGATTTAGAAGGTGCGCTGATTATTGCCCGCCTCCCATTCAACCTGCGACGCCAAAAATATCCACCAACTATGTCGTCCATTTGGTGATACTAGGCAACAACGTACTTTACATTCTCCTAGACCTTCCTAGTATATGCAATTGCTCAATACAACATAACATGTCGCGGCACTCGGAACAGAGCTATCAACACGGATAGGGCGATGGCGCATAATTTGGGCTGCTAGAGCGTTAAGATTCAATAAATCGAAACCGGACGGGCTAAAGTCTCCTCGGGTGGTTTATGTCGGGCCTCATCAACCTTGTCTCGATATTTGGCAGTTCCTATGCACCCAAAGTTGTTTGGTTTAAGCAGCAAAACGAATTAGATCAAAAAGTCGGAATAATATAATCGATTCAAATGAAGTTATGTAGTAATACAGGGTGTAACGGTCAAAATTTGGTCAAGGGAAAACGCGTGTAAATCGGTAAAATCGTTTATTTAAAAAAATCAAATTAAATTTCTTTTTCAAGTTTAATCAGTATAAAATTCAGGAAAAATATTCAGTTAGGCTTCCGCTTTTCCAAATCCGAATTTCCGGGCCTTACGCTTAACCCCTGCCTACAGATTTTGTACAGCCACCTTGTTCACCTTCATCGCCGCAGCAAGCCAGTTTGCCTTGAACTGCCGCTCGTCCTTAGCAGTTTTTCTGGTCTTCTTTTTGTTCCGCTTGACAATAGCCCAGTATTTCTCAATTAGGCGGAGCTCTGGCGTGTTGGGAGGGTTCTTGTCCTCCTGCACGTTGTTGGCGGCGTACCACTCCATGGCCTTTTTACCGTAATGGCAAGATGCCAAATCCGGCCAAAACAATACGGAACAACCGTGTTTCTTCAGAAAAGGCAGCAGACGTTTATTCAAACACTCTTTCACGTAAATTTCTTGGTTGACAGTCCCGGAAGCTATGAAAATGCTGCTTTTCAAGCCACAGGTACAGATGGCTTGCCAAACCAGATATTTCTCCGCGAACTTTGACAGTTTCATGGGCTTGAAAATATCTGCTACCTTTTCCCTTCCTTATGCCGTATAAAACTCCTGTCCCGGAAGTTGCTTGTAGTCGGCTTTGACGTAGGTTTCGTCGTCCATTACCACGCAGTCAAACTTCGTCAGCATCATCGTGTACAGCCTCCAGGATCGCGCTTTGGCCCCTCGTATTTTGTTTATCATCGCGATTTGGAGTTACTACCTTCTTGTAAGTCGATAGTCCGGCTCGTTGTTTGGCTCGATGCACGGTTGTAGACGATACATCCAGCTTATTTGCGCCAGGTTAGGGTTTCGCTTGAAACTAACGGCAACTCTCTTTGTCGTCTCAGCGGCTTCCGGTTTTCGATTTCCCCCGTTATCCTGACTTCCTGTCTGTCGACAAACGTTCCCCAAACACTTTAATTGCATATATAACGGTTTATTTGGCAACTTTTAGAGATTTTGCCAGCTTTGCGTGCGAGTAGCTCGGATTTTCGCGATGCGCGAGCAAAATTTTGATACGCTGCTCTCCTTCCTTGGACGGCATTTTGACAACTGAAGAGTGAATTCCAAAATCAAAATAGGAGCAACATTCTACACGCGCACACACACACCTTCAAATTGAGGGGTGTTCAGATTTTTTAAATGCAAAATTGAAAGAAATACGTCAAGTTGATATCAACCAAATTTTGACCGTATCCCCTTTATTTAGAGTAGCCATCATATTCATACTTTCTTTTTTGTACAGCGACTTAACAATCCAAAAAAAAACAAGCATATACCAACTTAGATAAAAATGGAGCATGGTAGAACTGTACTCGAAAAAAAATGAAACACTTTTATCGAATAACTTTTGAATGTGTAGATGGAAATTAGAATAATCGAGTGCTTTAATGTTTACACGTGTAATTTTCCTGACAATCTGCCCAGTGGTTTTCGAGATAGTGTCCGTTAGAGAATTCGATCGACCAACATTCTTGGTAACGATCGGGTAAAATTCAGAAGGGGAGCACAAAAGATAAAAAAAAGAGCTTTTGGGTCACAGTTGGTGAAATAAAACCGTTAGAGGAGACCCAGAAGATCAAATGATTATCATAACTTTGAATAAAACCATATAGAGCTTAAACGTTTTATTGGAGAAATGGTAGTGAGGATCTTTTTTTATTCGTTTAGTAGACTAGGGAACAGACTGGAATCTAGAGATAAGATGAAAGTTTTACAAAATAAAAATAAAAAAAAATTGAATATAAACTAAACAAATATCCGGCATCACTGAAATAGAAGCAAAAAGGTGTAAAAAAATACTAATGAGTCATTGATAAAATATTGTGACGCTTTTGATGAATTTTTGAACCAGATTAGTTTTAAAATGTTTAAAATTAGTTTTAAGAAACCGAAGAAAAATTCAAACAGATGAGAAGCTTGTCGAATTTTCAAATCCATGTGCTAAAATAGTCATGATTCTTGGAGAAAATAATTACTAACAGAAACAAAACAAAACCTTCTCTATAAAAAAAAATCAAAGCAGTACAATGCAATATTAAGTAAGGGATTTTTAAAGGATATATAAAGAAGCAAGTTTTTTGTCATTTTTGCCACTTTTGCCACTTTTGTCATTTTTTTTTAATTTTTGTCATTTTTGTCATTTTTGTCATTTTTGTCATTTTTGTCATTTTTGTCATTTTGTCATTTTTGTCATTTTTGTCATTTTTGTCATTTTTGTCATTTTTGTCATTTTTGTCATTTTTGTCATTTTTGTCATTTTTGTCATTTTTGTCATTTTTGTCTTTTCTGTCATTTTTGTCATTTTTGTCATTTTTGTCATTTTTGTCATTTTTTGTCATTTTTGTAATTTTTGTAATTTTTGTCATTTTTGTCATTTTTGTCATTTTTGTCATTTTTGTCATTTTTGTCATTTTTGTCATTTTTGTCAATTTTGTCATTTTTGTCATTTTTGTCATTTTTGTCATTTTTGTCATTTTTGTCATTTTTGTCATTTTTGTCATTTTTGTCATTTTTGTCATTTTTGTCATTTTTGTCATTTTTGTCATTTTTGTCATTTTTGTCATTTTTGTCATTTTTGTCATTTTTGTCATTTTTGTCATTTTTGTCATTTTTGTCATTTTTGTCATTTTTGTCATTTCTTGTCATTGTTTGTCATTTTTTGTCATTTTTTGTCATTTTTGTCATTTTTGTCATTTTTGTCATTTTTGTCATTTTTGTCATTTTTGTCATTTTTGTCATTTTTGTCATTTTTGTCATTTTTGTCATTTTTGTCATTTTTGTCATTTTTGTCATTTTTGTCATTTTTGTCATTTTTGTCATTTTTGTCATTTTTGTCATTTTTGTCATTTTTGTCATTTTTGTCATTTTTGTCATTTTTGTCATTTTTGTCATTTTTGTCATTTTTGTCATTTTTGTCATTTTTGTCATTTTTGTCATTTTTGTCATTTTTGTCATTTTTGTCATTTTTGTCATTTTTGTCATTTTTGTCATTTTTGTCATTTTTGTCATTTTTTGTCATTTTTGTCATTTTTGTCATTTTTGTTATTTTATGTCAATTTGCAAATAGTTTGGGTGTCTTTTTGTAGCTTCGTAGTCAAGTGAAATGTGTGCTCGGTTTCTCGTTTCTATCGTTCCCCGGAGAGAGATATCCTGCTGCACTGTTTCACAACATGAGCTATCGAATGAATTAAGTGCAGTTTAATTTCAAACTGATTTGATAATGTTCAATCCGATTACAAAAGAGTCCGTATCGGTCAACTAATTGAAATCATTAATTGAAACGTTTTTACGATAGCGTTGGGTGACTGAAGGAATTTCGAGTAAGACAATGCACATAATATTGAACAACCTGATGATCCAATTGGTTTTACATTTGAAAATTTTAAAATATCATTAAATAAAACCGCCATTCATGTTTTACATTGTCTAATTTTTGAAAATAGAATCATATTTTGGGTTATCTTCTGTTAAGGTTTGAAATTATTTGAAATCTGTTGATAAGGAACAAAGCTATCTCAATACTATCCCGCAGAACCATGGCTGACACTATGGAATTCATCATTTTGTAGCGAGCAAAATTTTTCAATTAATTTTAATTAATTCATCAGAATGTCATTTGCTGGTTATTATTCATAATGCACTCATTATGGTGGCTTTTATCATTCGCTGTTCTTCGGAGTCTCAGCCAGACTTTTATTCTCTTTCTGTTGCTCCCCTTGGAGCTGGAGCACTCGAAACTTGAATGAATGATTCAAATCGATTTAATCGTATTATTTGAAAAGTTGAAAACCACCATTGAAAAACAAAAGCTCAGTTATCAATAGAAAATACTTCATAACAAAATTAAACGATCAAACTTGTCTAAACGAGGTACAGATATTTGAGTGCCTCAAATCTGTTTACAGCTCGCTAATTGTGTGGCCACCCAGGAATGGAATCAAATGGAATAAGTTGCTGGCTAGAAGCTTCCAGAAACTATTCTTTGAAATCTCAATTATACGCACCATGATGAAGATATCAACTGTTTTGTGTTGATGAATAAAACTGTAACCGTTAACTTCGTCTTTTCATGTTAAAGGAGCTTTAGCTTCGGTTGAAAAACAACTTTCTGAAAAACAATTAACTATATTATACGCAAGGTGCGGATAATTGAGTTTCACGAAAGAATAGTCACACTGAGGAATAAAATAGTGCATTTCAATTCTGAAAGCAAATGAACAGGCTTAGCTATAATAACATTATTGAAATGCAATGTTTTTCATCCGATGGGTTCTACAACACCAGAAAGAAGGCTTGCTAGGAAGTCGAAAACCCTGAGGTAGCTATCGAAACTACAGCTACAGGAAGCCACCACCGGACCTTGACGGAGACTGTTCTTGGAAATGACCCCAGTTAATCCCCTTTCCTTTGCTACAATAAGATTTAAAGATTTAAGATCTTAACAACCCAAAGTTAGGAAAAATACTACCGGTGCAAAAAAAAACTTTATAAGTAAAATGCCCTCATAAAACCACTTGTAAATAAAAAAAAAATGCAATGTGCAATGGATTGTGAAAAAATTACTTAGAGAAAAATAGTTATTTGTCAAATAGAATTTAGCCTAGAACTGTGCATAGTTTAAGTAGTTTGAAACTGTTTTACTATTTTGAATCCGGCTCGAAGGACCACTGTTAGATTTGATATGTTGTAGTTATATTTTAAAACTTATGAAATCTCTCCGATAAATAAAAAGAATTCGTATGGTATAAATCTTTTATGGATTTATTACCCATATTTCAAAGATATCAGTTCAAAGCTAATTTTAGTTTACTTTGAATTACCTAATTTTCTTTAAATTTAAATAACAAATCATTCCGTCTTATCACGGCTATTTGGCTATCGAAACTGGTTTTATATGTTTAGATTTTCTAAAATTTATTGTGTCAATTAGCTGCCACATTTTATGGATACTAGGCTATGACAAACACTATGGCATGGTTAAGGTGCTTATGCTTTAGGGTGAAATTTTGCTTGTAAAATTTAATTTTAACAGTTATTTTTAAAATTTGGCAGCACTGCTAAGCTGTAATTTTCAACATTGAAGGTTTACCTATTATTTCGGAACAATAAAAAAAATCGAAGATGCTAAGTACCCCATTGAAAAAAGCGATAAAATAGTTACCTGGATTTCTTTTTTTTATGTATCGTTTTCCATGGGTCAGTTCACGATTACGCAATTCCCTTTCATGGTGAGAGCTCGTAGGCCCTATTAACAAAATTTTACGAACGAAAAATGGGGTGCGGTGAAATTTTTCGTGTAGCTACACGGTCAAGAAATTTAACTCAAAATCAGTTAAAGGATAGCAAAAAACCTAGTCCAATTTTGTGAACTAGTATTGATGCATTTGAAATCCTCCGAGAATGTACAGAAAATTGAAAATTGTTTGAAAGTTTGTTTAAAATGTTTAAGCATGATTTTAAAACAATTTTTATAGACACTCTTCTTCTGGACTAACAAACTTTGCATTGAATATTCTAGGGCAGCGCTCTTCTTGAAACAAAAAATCCCATCGAATGTTCACATGTGGAAGCTACTAAAAAAATCTAATGTGCCGAATTGACTTTTCAGAGGCAGAATAACCCAATAAAGGAAAATTCTCCGGTAAACGAACTGAAAGAAAAGATATTCAGGAGTTAAAGAGATATTGATTGAGTGGATGGAATGAATTGAAATCTCCGGCAAAATTAGCTACTTATGTAGTAGGAATTTAAGTATGCAAAATAATGTGACAAATTGTCACTGACAATCTGTCAGTTGTAGTTTGTTCTTTTGCAAATTCTGATTAAGTTATCAGAATAAAGTATTTTGCGTCAAAAGCCATTTTTAAACAAATTTGATCCACATAAACAAGCATTTTTTTTTCTGGAAACTCAACTGGATTATTAAAAAAAACAACTTTGCAATCTTCTTGATTTTTTGGTGGTGTTAGTATTTGTAAAATGCTAGCCATTATATCCTTGAAAGATGTACGCTTTAGTCTTAGTAGAATTCAGATCACTTCCTCCTGTGTGTGTGGTCGTTTTTAACACGTTCGTCGCCACGCTTATTTTGGTAGTTTTACTAGCCGGGCCCGAAGAAATTTTCAGAGAGAGAAAGCAAAAAGGGAGAACTCCCATATTTGAAACGTGTGGCAAAGCTGAGCGGTAAACTCAAGTAAGAGAGCGTCACACGCTTTTTGATGTGACGGGGCCCCCCAGGAAATACACCCGTCACCCGAATATGGGTGCCGTGGCGACGAACGTGTTAAATCTTCGGTTTGCATTTCAAACATAAGTTTGATTTATTTTTCATGTTAAAATCTCATCATTTCGAAATATGAAAAGATATTATCAATAATATCAAGATAATTCAAAATTCGAATAGGTACTGCCTCATGGGGGGGGGGGGGGGGGTAGGGGTTTGATGACAAAATTTTTCCTATAATATTTTGCTTGAAAGATGATAACATAAAGAATAGCAAAAAAAATGTGATTCTAAGCGTGTCTCATTATTCGGGTTTAAATTTATTTTATATTAATAGTTATTCATTTACAATAATTACTTTCGAAAATGAGTTCAATAAGTGTTCATTTTTTTTAAGATTGAAAAAATAAATGAGGGATCTTACAGGCTTCATTTGAAAGAAAATCGAGTTTGTGGTTCAAATAATATTAATTTCAACTCTTGTAAGCTCGATATATTCATTTAAGTTTAAATCTATATTCTAGAAGTATCTTCAATATAAAAAATGTTTAAAAACAAACCAATAAAGATATTTCCAGCTGAATTTACCTGAATCTGAACATACATTAGCATTCATAATTTTTATTGCATTAACCAAATCCTGTGAAAAAAAATTTAATTAAAATTTAGATTTTTCATAGAACTCAATCTTGAAAATGAGTTCAAATCTTATTTTATAATAGTGAATTTCACCTGTTTTGTTTTTTTGTATTGATCAATTTTGAATTTTAATTCCGAATTTGAATTCTTTATTTTGAAAAAAATCTTATTTAAATTCTAATTTGAAATCAATTTCTGTATCTTAGTTCCAAATCAATTTAATCGAACCATAAAGGGCATTTTACAACAGAATTCTTAACCCGAAATCTCTTGTTTCAATATTGAATCTTTGATTTTCTATATGACTTCTTTCTTCAATAATTTATTCTTATTTCAACAAGTGATTCTGAATGATTATGATAAAACTCGGATATTTTATTTTAAGGTCAACGTTATGGAACTTTTTGCATAAGAATTCAGAGTAAAAATTTCAAATCTAAATCTTGAAAATCTAAAATATTTTTTATTCTGGAAGGATAAGTATTGAACATGGAAAATAAATCTTTATTTAGTTTTAAAAGCAAAACTAACTGGTTTTTGTCCCAATGATGAACCAAACTGAAAATCAAAAATCATAAACTGGATACAGATTCCACATTCCAGTCACAGGCAACACATTTTGATTTTTATTAAAATAAATTTGGAACCAAAACATCGGACATGATTCAAACCTTAGCTCACCAGATATTTTTCCGCACTCATTCGGGCAGGACAAAACCGGGCTATTGTATCTAAAAACCATGCAAAATCCGAGCATATAATTGTTAACGGGCAGTTTAAATTTTGCTTTGATTTTGCAAATAAATTGAAACAGTCGGGTAAAATCCGGGCAATCAGGCAATCTTGGTGAGCCTAATATTATTGAAAATTCTATATTCGGAACAAGAGAATGTACCCAAAATTCTTGCACTAACTTGTTTTGTGAAAAACTTTTGATAGAGTTTCTCGAGTATAATCTTCAAACATCTATCAACAAGTGAGAAATTTTTTTTAAAACTTTTGTGGAATTGTCAGTGGTGGAGTTGTGGACTTGGGATAAGGTTTCGAGGTTTTGGCCTTAGTTCTGAGTCGAGATGGTTACTTTTTATCCAATACAGTTGTTCATCAAAATTTGATAAGAATTTAAATTTATGATTTCAGAAAAGAACATTTTTCTTGACATTTTTTGGACTCATGGGAAGGGTTTGAACCCCCTCCCCCTTCTTCTTTTCTCTTCTCTTAAATTGAAAATTTGGTTTATTTTTACGACTCAAAAACACATGTATTTTTTTCAGATTTCTAAAATTTTTATTTTTCGAGTAAGCCTCGGTTAGATTTTTTTTGTAAATAAAAACAACCTTATTTCAAAGCTACATATCTCTTTTCTTTTTTAATAGAATTATAAAATAGCACATCAAAAGTAAAACTAGGTATAAACGAATACGATATAAGATTATTGGATATAACATGTAGTCAGTTTTGCTGAGTGCAAACACTCTACAAAGCACGTTTTTTTTACCTGCATTAATAAATTCTTTTGTTTCTATGTTGTTAAAAATATGCGTTACCTCCATATGTGAGTGCAGTTGTTCGACCATTGTTTGTTTTTGAGACAAAAAACGAGATTTATTGTCATTATTTCTTTCATAACTCTTCAAAAAGATGTTGGCCAACTTTTTTGTCTTCAAATGAAAGATGCATCGTAAATTGAGCTGCACAATGGTATTTTTTGCAAATTTTCAGTGATGAAAATGGTACTTTTAGACGCCATCTAAAGCTTGTTTACAACTTTTCTTGTTATAGGTAATTAATTAATTTTTTTAAGTATTTTGTTAGGGAATCTGATAAAATTTCAATGCATTTTGATGTGCTATTTTATAGTTTCCGTTGAAAAATAACAGAGTTATGTAGCTTTGAAATATGGTTGTATTTTTTACAAAAAAAAATCTAACGGAAGCTAACTCAAACAATAAAAATGTTAGAAATCTGAAAAAAAAACATGTGTTTTAAGTCGTAAAAATGGACCAAATTTTCAATTTTGGTGAAAATCTGAAGACCCCCGGCGCAATCCAGTCAGATAAAAAAAAACCTCAATTGCCTAAAAAAATTAAAATGCAAAAAATCGCAGATTCAAAATGTTAATTGTTGACTCAAGATTAAAATCTTATTTTACATTATTATCAATTTGGAAGCACAAAACTTTTATAAAATGAGATTTCAATTAATTTTGACGATTGGATCCTTTGAAAAAAATTAAATTCTTATTTGAAATTTTTTGATAGGGTATTAATAATTAGAAATATTGATAATATTTTAATTTAAGAAAAGGAATTATTAATCTTCAGGTGAAAACTCTCGCTGGGAATCCATAAATTGATTGTTGTTTAACTTTATTTATGTTGCAAATCATTCAAAAACAAAATTTTTAATAAAAAATCTCAAATTCTAATAGAGTTTTCAAAAGTTGGAAAAATAAATCTGATATGAACCTCAAGTTTATTTTTTTACTTTTATTCGTTAATATTCCATAAATTTTCACCAATGTTTTTCTTCATTTATTTCTTACAGCTTCATTTAAAAAAAGATAACTTTAAGGCCATTTTTTCAAAAGTGATGATTTTAAATTGTTTATTGTTTATTTGATATAAAATCATCTGACATATGTATGTGTCTTAATGATCTACTTAATATTATTTTTACATAACATGATACTATTCCTAAATTCTTAGTTGGTCACTTAAGCCAGATTTCGCGGAACAGAGAGGCTCGTTGCTGCCATATCGCGTGCTTCTTGGTTCCAGAGAGAGCCAATTCCTATTGCGCAGGGTACTTTCTGAAGCATAAATATTGCAGCGAGAGAGTAACCAGGAGCAGTCAATTTCGTTCCGAAGAATCTTTGCCACGAACATCAATTGACTCCGCGGTAGTTAAGAACATCTTGCTTGTCACCTTTTTTGTGTACTGGGCTTGTTTTGGGACCGGAACACTATTTCGGAACTAAATTAGAATTCGCGACGATTTACTTTGCACTCAGAAAACACAACTTTATTTCGGTTCGATTTGCTGATAGGCGATTTATTGCGACGATCTTAACAAAGTGACGGATTGGTTTGGACTGTCTTCAAAATTGTGTTGTGTAAAAAGTTGCGAACGATAGCAAAGAATATAAAACAAACATTCTGTATAATGAGAGAATTAACACATCTACATTTAGTGAACGTATGATTTTCAGAGAGAAATTAAGCTCATATTCGAGTAGTTGAACAGAGCTTAAGTGAGCTTTCCCTCTTTTAGATAACTTTCGGGTGATCAACTTTTGACGTCTGTCTGTTCTTCTACCACTACTGTACTACTACTAGCTTGCTTCATCTTAACAAAACAGGGCTCATAAGCGATTTTTTTTCAGATGGTAAAGCTTAGTTCTTTTAGAAATGGAACAGTTACGAATGCCTGTATCTAAAAAAACCATTCGTTTGAACGAAATACTTTCTATGAAGAAAAAGAAGGTAATGTTATGATCTTTCATGAAAAAATTTGAAAAAAAATATTTACCGTTTTTTGTTAAAGAAATTTCTACTTTATTCTTGGTATCTCCCATTGACCGGCGCACACTTTTTTCAGCCATGGTATTGATCAGTTTCTCCAACTTATACTTCGTAAAATCTATATTTTAGGTGGCTTCACCCTCCTTCTTCAATTTCTGATACTTTTTGGTCCAATACTTCTCTGGAAACTGGAAACTGGAAGCATTTTAGTGGATACAGTTGTTTCGAAATGAACAAATTTAATTATTTTTGACCATATTTTTGAACGTTTTTTTTCGGTACCGGTTTTACAGCTTAAGAGCTTTGGAACTATCAAAAAATGGTTGTTTGAGGTTGGATTTCAATGAGTCATCACTAGGCAACACTTTCAGCTTATCGGAGAAAATTGTTTTGGACATTTCAGCGATCTACCCTTACTTTTTCGTTTATTGAAAATTAAAAATGCTGGTATGAGACTTGACTTCCTTGATGATCCTTAACCGTTGTTACCGATCATTTGCTTCTCTCCAATGCTAGATTTAAACTTTATGGACATTATTGACAGTGTTTGCATACTTATCCACCACAAAAACTCAGTAATTCTTTGAATAATCAACGTTTTTGTCAGCTATCAATTTGATAATGACGTATTTTCAAGAAAACTGTGCAAAATTATTTTTTTCTTTTTCTCTTGCATCGTACATATCTCAAAAATGCGTAAATTTTAAATTTTGAAAAAAATAGGTCGAATAGTACTTTTTACAGGCAACAAAATGCTGTCAAAATTTTCAATATCCAATAACTAGTATACGAGCTATTAGCAAATGAAAGTGTCCCATTTCTAAAAGAACTAAGCTTAAGGAAATTTTTGCTGTTCTAGAGACTGATTATAAATGCGCGTAAGTGGTTTTACCAGCAAAGAGCGACACTTTTTCAATACGCATGCCGGTATTCCACCCTGTCCAACTGAAGTTGAATTCTTCAAATTATTGATAGCTTTTAAAACCATTTCCTTGCTAACAGCAAAAACATCCAGATCCAACACATCGATGGGTAATCGTGTTACAGCGGCGTTTAGTTAATTGATCGGCAGTTGGCGATTCAACTGAAAAGACACTGGCGAAATGCGTCGCAAAAAGATAACATTTTTCAGCAGGTGACGTGGCAATACGGTTCTGTAATTTGAGGATAGCTGGAAGCCCGGACTCCTTCCGTTTGGATTTACAAATCTCCAGAACTGTTTTGGATTGCGACGAAGCTCGCTCTGAGTACGATCCACATAACGGCAATAGCATAGTCGATTATATATTCGGTATTGTTTAGTAGCAGCGTTCAAATTGATTTTCACAAATGAGCATCTGCAGTTATAAAACTTCCGCAACAATTTCGAACGTGTCTGTTTCAATCGTTTCAGGTGAGCATTAGTTCAAGGAGGTCGAAGAGGAGATCGCAACAAGGGTACGGATTTATCAAAAGCGTCAGCCAGAATTGCGCAAAATTTATTAACAGCCAAATCTACGTTACTGCAACATTGAAAGTCGGACCAGTCGACTTCAGACAGAACACGGTTCATAGCATCGAAATCCGCGCGATTAAAGTCACGGGCTGATGCATCGAAATCCTCAACAAATGCGATAGGACTCGGGAATGAGATATCAAACTCCAAGAAAGGGTGGTACACGTCTATAGGAACGACGACATAGCTGGCCTCGATTATGGGGCTGATCAGAATAGATTCATCCACGAAAACCAAATCCGGCGTTCGATTTCGAGCATTTCGAATCCCGTTTCGCTGTTTCACTTCATTCAGCGTCGTTCCATCCGAGAGTGAAGCACTAGCTGTGTTTATCACTGAGGCAGAATCTAACACCATGGTGTTGCTTTGGCCAGGAATCCAGAACAGTTGCGAAGTCACCAAGAAGAATAACATTACATGCATGGTATTGTTGCCTAGCCTCTGATAGCATGTCAACATGCAAATCGATGATTGAACAGTCGTTACTTTTTTCCGGAGGTACATATGCGTTTCCGATCAGAAATGAGCTGTTATCATGTGACACTCTCACCCACAAATTTTCTACGCTATCAGTGTTAAAAGTTACGATTGATGAGCTAAGCTTACTTGACACCGCTATCAGGACCCCACCACCTCAGCTGCGACGACTATTGGCACTACTTCTGTCACAACGAAACACGTTATAGTCAGAACAGAACAGAAAAAATGAAGAATGAATAATTTTAGATGTAAAATAACTTAAAACTGCAAATGAGATTCTCCAAGTAAATACCTACTTTTTTTTCTTTAGGTATACATTGTTCAAGCAAAAATATAGGGATTAATTTTGTAATCAAGCCTTTCAAATTTTTCGGTATAAGTATTGTTTTATGTTAATATTTATTCACAGAAAATAAATCATATCAAAGGTTTGTCTAATCTCATTGAAAATCAAGAGGAAAGCTTCCCAGTACCAATTTGAAATGCATATGAACCTAAACAATAGTTCGGTGTCCTACTGAGCTTGGCATTTTTGATACCGAAACTTACATTGTATCCGAACTGAAAGTAGTCCCTAAGGACAATCGACACTGCATCATCAATCAAATCATATCAACCGACTGATTAATGCGTACAGGCTTGCCGCCAGATCCCTGCAACGTTACACGATTTGTCTATGTATCGTGTGACCAACATCTTTTAAATATGTGCTCGTGAACCTCGATTT
>NC_073693.1:316746108-316786646 GCF_029784155.1 Uranotaenia lowii
TTGAGACTAAAATCATTTTAATTGTGCAGCCCAGTTTCGCAAAAACGTTCTTGACATTTTAAAATGGCACATACAAATCCACGGACATCAACAGAACTCGTCGAGCTGAGTCGATAGGTACCTATAAAGGTATGTCTAAGACCCATAATTAATGATCTCTCAAATCGACCGATAACCAAACCTTTCTGTTAGAAAGGCAAAAAAGGTTAAAATTATTGGAGAAAGTTCGACACTTTTTCGACAAAACTTTAAACCATAACAATTTTTTTAAATTTAAGTTTTGAATTCGTTATCAACTTTTCAACTTTAGATCACAAGTAATTTTGACTTCTGCGGTGCGGAAAAAATTAGAAAAATATTCAATTTATTTACCTAAAAATTTAAAAATGAGGAAATTCAGTTATTTTTGAAAGAAGTTTGGTTTCAATATTTTTAAAAGCAAAATTTAAATTATTCTGCAGGCTCCACCAAAAAGGTTAAATTTAATATAATTTTTTTTTAAAAGTAAAATAAAAAAAACTTATCAGATTTTATCTTTCATTTAGATTTGTTAATTCATCAGTTACTAATGATTCATTTCACTCAACATTGATTACTTTTAAACTTTCAAGATTTTCATCACCCAAACTAGAGGCGACGGACAAAATTTGTGTGAAGATTCGAGTTCAGGCTCCCAAAATCTACCTAGTAAACATAGGCACTTAAATGCTGTGCAATTTTTTTCAATAAAAACTTCTTACATTTTAACAACTGACATAGTAGGTAATCAATTTAAATTTTTAAATGTCATTTCTCAAAATGTAAGAGGATTTTATTGAAAAAAAAAACTTTAAAAATAGAAGAAAACTTATTATCTTTATCCTCATGTTTTGTTTGTTTTTTCCAAATTAATTTATCGAATTTTTAGTACATACCATATCAATTTTTTCAAATTGTTTAGAAAAATTTCATTTTACAATCTGAAGTTTTTTTCAACACGCATTATTGATGAATTGAACATGTTGTAATATTATTATGAAAAGTTGTCATTGTGAAATTCAAAAATCAACTTTTAAAGGAAGAATATTGACAATAAATATTATTAAATCATTTTCATCTCTGCCTTTAATCACCTGCACTCATGAAATTTTTTTTTTAATTTTACTAAATTCAATCATCTATATTGAATTAAGTCTTTTTAGTTCAACATGGATTTTTTTCTCAAAAATTCACATCTTAAAATGTTATATTTTATTTTTTTAAATTCAAGATATTACAGTGAAATTTTTCAATCAGCCCATCAAAAAAAAAAAATGAAATATTGAAATTTAAGTTAAGATGAAAAAAATTAGCACAATTTTTTTGATTTTGCTAAATCAGCTTTAATCATGGCTAATTTCTTAGCTGATCAATAATTCATTTTAGGATTTGGATCAATTTTTTTTTTAAATCTGATGTTATATTTTTGTAATTTATTTCTGTGCTCTTATTGTTAGGTCCGAAGCTTTAAGTTCAACCAAATTACTTGATCAAAGAAAGGAACATAATTTTGAATATTTTTTAATGACATACCGGATTTATTAAGCATTTTTGGTACTGCTATTATTTCTTGCTAAATTTGAATTTGGTCCTCTAGGTCCTCCCACTTTTTTTAATTTTCATTTTCAGGGTTTCTATCCATTTGTCCAATACGGGCTTACTCTTGGAGAATGTCCTTATTTTTAAAATATCAAAAATTTATTACTAAAAGACTATAAAAATAGCACTTTAACTATACATGTACAAAGAAAAAAGTTGTTCTTTCACTTTCAACAACCCGTTTGCTTCTAAATGCTTTTTGATTTCACCAAGCCTTGGAAAAAGTAGATGTTTTTAGATTTTTTAACTTAATTTTTAAAAACAGAAAAAAATTCCAAATACAAACAGAATTTTGTCTATTTGGTACTCAAATCATAGGCTTTCAAACGTAGAAAACAGTTTTCAAAAATTCAAACTATAGACTGAGTTATTGATGATAATGTGCAAAAATTTGCCATAATGCCATAAAAAAATTTACCCGGTATGACGGATTGGCTTTATGATATCCCCTACAAATTTTATATTGCTTTTATTAAATATCCTATCCAGACACTGTTGTTGTAAAAATATTTTCCTGACAAACGTCCATTTTTTTTTCAAATAAATATTTTATATAATGTTATTAGTCTGGGTTACAATCCATCATAATGCAAATAAACATTCACCTTTTAAATCTCGTTTCCATATGCTGGCGTATGATTGTTTTGTATCACGCGTTTAATTATTTCAAAATTTAATCCATCCAAACATTAATTTTTATGATTTGAGTTGGTAGAATTTTATGTAGCATGTTTTGCCCCTAAATGTATGCAACACCCTTACGCTTTTTCTTGAACAAAAAATTATCTAAAAAATGTAAAATTTAATTCGAATAAAACCAACAATTCCTGCAATTCTTGCTTTATGCGTTATCGAATCACAAGTTTTCATTTGATTTTCGTTAAAAACAAAGTTTGTTGCTTTGCTTTGCAACTTAACCCTTTTTCTTGGTAGGGTGGAAATCGCACGTTTTTGTAAATTTAAAAATAATTGGTGAAACAAATACTTTTCTGGCTACGTTAATTTGATGTCCCATCACCCTTTAAACTTTTGATGTAAATACAAGCGATATGATTATCTGTGGACATAAAGGTTTTAGAAGCCTTTGAAGTTGAAAAGTGTGGCATGATGCCCCAGTTGACGGTATATCTCGTTTTTTCGCTCACCGCAATCGTGCTACATTTCGAGGCATAACTCGAATGTTATAAATTGAATAATGAAACACAACATTTTTGCAAATATAAAGTATATCTGATTTTTGGTAACTCAAGTATACTGAATTAGCAAAATTTGGTCCAGTGATTTTTGAGATATAGAATGGTGAATTTCGGTGTTTCCTGGCCATGATTTCGTCGTGGTTTTATGTGACTTTTACAGTTATGTTAAAAAATATAACAAAAATGAGATCTTTAGCATGTGTTTAGTAATGACAGTGAAGAGCAAGTATGACGAATATCAAAAAAAAATTTGAGGTTTTTGAAAACAGAAAATGTACCGAAATGAAATTCTATAATAAAGGGGAGAATGGGGATACTTGATCCCCCTTTTTTTTTTTTTATTTTCATCATATCTTTTTGAGAATATTTTTCAACTCAAAGGCTTTTGCATTTTCTAACAGCATGTAATTTCAAGTTTATATGCTCAAAAAGTTAGAACCATACATGAACTCGTAGATAATCCAGAATTATTTTCGGGAGGCTAAAAAAATTGTGATATTTTTTAAGTTACAGGAGACATGATCCTCAATGCAGGGTGCCCTGACCCTAGGCATAAATCTAGTAAAATCCGAAGAAAAAAGGTCCGTTAACTATTTTTTGCCATGTTAGTTCTCATTTCACAGTTCGTGAGTATCATATAAAGAGAATTTCAAAAATTTGTCTACTACGCTAAAGTCATTGTATAGTTTAAGGCGCAATATTCTAGTTTCTAGATATATACAGAATATTTAGTCCTTTTTAACTGATAATTACTGGATTAAACTTCGTTATTGGAGATATATTAGTAATCTCATGATAACCTATGATCACGATTGAACAGAAGAAAAATATATCATTTTGGACTCTAGGGATCAATTATACCCATAACATACATTTTGGAAAACTTCTTCTTAAAAAAATTGAGAGTTTCCTATTATTTTGAATATATGGCCTTGGCAAATTTTCACAGATTATGTTTTAAGATCGATAATAAAAATACACCGTGAGCTTCGTCTAACATTTCCATCCATGCAATTTACGTCTGATTAAGGATCAAGATCTAAATAAGCAAAACATTGTTTCAAAAGCTACCGTACTAAAACGAAGTTTGAAAGTGACTTTCCTTGTTGCTCGTTAAAGTGCTGTAAGACACGAAAAGATGATTTTTAAAGTCAAAAATCTCAGGAAATAAACAGTTGTAGTGGAGTTTCAATTTGTACGTTTTCAATTTGATCAAGTAAATTTTTAAGAATTTCCATGTTTGCTCATAGGATTTTTGCCTGAGTGAAAAACAACTTTTCCAAACGTTTCAAAGCATGTCATTCTACTTGCGAGTTCAGAGGTGGGCGGCAAATTTTCTCCGCTATACTAATTCATCAATCCTATTAGGAACGAGCCTCGTCCAGTCCAGAGAAGGACATTCACTGCGGAAGCACTCGGAATATTCAATCACAGTCTCTAAGTTATTGCTGCAGCATTCAGACCAATGTGCATGCATTCAGCCCTAAAAACAAACCGAACCGGAAATACGTATAGAGACACTTAGTTTGAAAGGCGTGCGTGGGTGGGTGGGGGTCATTCATTGAGGAAAACATCCGATGCATCAGGTTCATTATTTGTCTAGGAGCACGACAGATGCGGGACTACAGTAAATACCTACATCGGGTGCTGATGTGGGGCATCAGGGCATCATCGGGCATCAGGACAGCAATCGGAAGCCACGACACATTGCATACGGATTGTGTTTTGATGAATTTATGAATTTATTTATATGATAATCAGATATGAATATTTATTTCCGCTCTCTATTTCATGCTTCACTTGCGATGACGTGTGGGATTGGTTGATGTTTGTCCTGGCGCCCGATATTTACGCAGTTATTTGAATCTTTGAACTGACACACGCACGCATAAGGGCCTTTCAGGGAGAGAGACAAGGCAAGGGACAGAGAGATATACAGGGCACGTTTGTCTAAAGGATCTCTCCCGATGCCTCTAGGTTCAGGAAAATAGGGTCTTACTATTGTGTTAGCAGGATACTCCCTTGCATATACATATATTTCAATGTGATGCCGGAAGTTGTTTTCGTTTCAGCACACACATACAAACAGACAAGAGAAACACAACCATGTGGATGCGGCAAGCCTGTACGCATTAATCAGTCGGTTGATATGATTTGATTGATGATGCAGTGTCGATTGTCCTTAGGGACTACTTTCAGTTCGGATACAATGTAAGTTTCGGTATCAAAAATGCCAAGCTCAGTAGGACACCGAACTATTGTTTAGGTTCATATGCATTTCAAATTGGTACTGGGAAGCTTTCCTCTTGATTTTCAATGAGATTAGACAAACCTTTGATATGATTTATTTTCTGTGAATAAATATTAACATAAAACAATACTTATACCGAAAAATTTGAAAGGCTTGATTACAAAATTAATCCCTATATTTTTGCTTGAACAATGTATACCTAAAGAAAAAAAGTAGGTATTTACTTGGAGAATCTCATTTGCAGTTTTAAGTTATTTTACATCTAAAATTATTCATTCTTCATTTTTTCTGTTCTGTTCTGACTATAACGTGTTTCGTTGTGACAGAAGTAGTGCCAATAGTCGTCGCAGCTGAGGTGGTGGGGTCCTGATAGCGGTGTCAAGTAAGCTTAGCTCATCAATCGTAACTTTTAACACTGATAGCGTAGAAAATTTGTGGGTGAGAGTGTCACATGATAACAGCTCATTTCTGATCGGAAACGCATATGTACCTCCGGAAAAAAGTAACGACTGTTCAATCATCGATTTGCATGTTGACATGCTATCAGAGGCTAGGCAAAAAAACCCTGCATGTAATGTTATTCTTCTTGGTGACTTCAACCAATCGCAACTGTTCTGGATTCCTGGCCAAAACAACACCATGGTGTTAGATTCTGCCTCAGTGATAAACACAGCTAGTGCTTCACTCTCGGATTGAACGACGTTGAATGAAGTAAATAAAACAGCGAAACGGGATTCGAAATGCTCGGAATCGAACGCCGGATTTGGTTTTCGTGGATGAATCTATTCTGATCAGCCCCATAATCGAGGCCAGCAATGTCGTCGTTTCTATAGACGTGTACCACCCTCCTTTGGAGTTTGATATCTCATTCCCGAGTCCTATCGCATTTGTTGAGGATTTCGATGCATCAGCCCGTGACTTTAATCGCGCGGATTTCGATGCTATGAACCGTGTTCTGTCTGAAGTCGACTGGTCCGACTTTCAATGTTGCAGTAACGTAGATGTGGCTGTTAATACATTTTGCGCAATTCTGACTGACGCTTTTGATAAACCCGTACCCTTGATGCGACCTCCTCTTCGACCTCCTTGGACTAATGCTCACCTGAAACGATTGAAACAGACACGTTCAAAATTGTTGCGGTAGTTTTATAACTCCAGATGCTCATTTGTGAAAATCAATTTGAACGCTGCTACTAAACAATACCGAATATATAATCGACTATGCTATCGTCGTTATGTGGATCGACTCAGAGCGAGCTTCGTCGCAATCCATAAAAGTTCTGGAGATTTGTAAACTCCAAACGGAAGGAGTTCCAGCTATCCTCAAATGAAAGAACCGTATTGCCACTTCACCTGCTGAAAAATGTTACCTTTTTGCGACGCATTTCGCCAGTGTCTTTTCAGTTGAATCGCCAACTGCCGATCAATTAACTAAACGCCGCTGTAACACGATTACCCATCGATGTGTTGGATCTGGATGTTTTTGCTGTTAGCAAGGAAATGGTTTTAAAAGCTATCAATAATTTGAAGAATTCAACTTCAGTTGGACAGGGTGGAATACCGGCATGCGTATTGAAAAAGTGTCGCTCTTTGCTGGTAAAACCACTTACGCGCATTTATAATCAGTCTCTAGAACAGCAAAAATTTCCTTATTTACCATCTGAAAAAAATCACTTATGAGCCCTGTTTTGGTAAGATGAAGCAAGCTAGTAGTAGTACAGTAGTGGTAGAAGAACAGACAGACGTCAAAAGTTGATCGCCCGCTCTGTTCAACTACTCGAATATGAGCTTAATTTCTCTCTGAAAATCATACGTTCACTAAATGTAGATGTGTTAATTCTCTCATTATACAGAATGTTTGTTTTATATTCTTTGCTATCGTTCGCAACTTTTTACACAACACAATTTTGAAGACAGTCCAAACCAATCCGTCACTTTGTTAAGATCGTCGCAATAAATCGCCTATCAGCAAATCGAACCGAAATAAAGTTGTGTTTTCTGAGTGCAAAGTAAATCGTCGCGAATTCTAATTTAGTTCCGAAATAGTGTTCCGGTCCCAAAACAAGCCCAGTACACAAAAAAGGTGACAAGCAAGATGTTCTTAACTACCGCGGAGTCAATTGATGTTCGTGGCAAAGATTCTTCGGAACGAAATTGACTGCTCCTGGTTACTCTCTCGCTGCAATATTTATGCTTCAGAAAGAACCCTGCGCAATAGGAATTGGCTCTCTCTGGAACCAAGAAGCACGCGATATGGCAGCAACGAGCCTCTCCGTTCCGCGAAATCTGGCTTAAGTGACCAACTAAGAATTTAGGAATAGTATCATGTTATGTAAAAATAATATTAAGTAGATCATTAAGACACATACATATGTCAGATGATTTTATATCAAATAAACAATAAAAAATAAACAATAAACAATTTAAAATCATCACTTTTGAAAAAATGGCCTTAAAGTTATCTTTTTTTAAATGAAGCTGTAAGAAATAAATGAAGAAAAACATTGGTGAAAATTTATGGAATATTAACGAACAAAAGTAAAAAAATAAACTTGAGGTTCATATCAGATTTATTTTTCCAACTTTTGAAAACTCTATTAGAATTTGAGATTTTTTATTAAAAATTTAGTTTTTGAATGATCTGCAACATAAATAAAGTTAAACAACAATCAATTTATGGATTCCCAGCGAGAGTTTTCACCTGAAGATTAATAATTCCTTTTCTTAAATTAAAATATTATCAATATTTCTAATTATTAATACCCTATCAAAAAATTTCAAATAAGAATTTAATTTTTTTCAAAGGATCCAATCGTCAAAATTAATTGAAATCTCATTTTATAAAAGTTTTGTGCTTCCAAATTGATAATAATGTAAAATAAGATTTTAATCTTGAGTCAACAATTAACATTTTGAATCTGCGATTTTTTGCATTTTAATTTTTTTAGGCAATTGAGGTTTTTTTTATCTGACTGGATTGTGCCGGGGGTCTTCAGATTTTCACCAAAATTGAAAATTTGGTCCATTTTTACGACTTAAAACACATGTTTTTTTTTTTTCAGATTTCTAACATTTTTATTGTTTGAGTTAGCTTCCGTTAGATTTTTTTTTGTAAAAAATACAACCATATTTCAAAGCTACATAACTCTGTTATTTTTTAACGGAAACTATAAAATAGCACATCAAAATGCATTGAAATTTTATCAGATTCCCTAACAAAATACTTAAAAAAAATTAATTAATTACCTATAACAAGAAAAGTTGTAAACAAGCTTTAGATGGCGTCTAAAAGTACCATTTTTATCACTGAAAATTTGCAAAAAATACCATTATGCAGCTCAATTTACGATGCATCTTTCATTTGAAGACAAAAAAGTTGGCCAACATCTTTTTGAAGAGTTATGAAAGAAATAATGACAATAAATCTCGTTTTTTGTCTCAAAAACAAACAATGGTCGAACAACTGCACTCACATATGGAGGTAACGCATATTTTTAACAACATAGAAACAAAAGAATTTATTAATGCAGGTAAAAAAAAACGTGCTTTGTAGAGTGTTTGCACTCAGCAAAACTGACTACATGTTATATCCAATAATCTTATATCGTATTCGTTTATACCTAGTTTTACTTTTGATGTGCTATTTTATAATTCTATTAAAAAAGAAAAGAGATATGTAGCTTTGAAATAAGGTTGTTTTTATTTACAAAAAAAATCTAACCGAGGCTTACTCGAAAAATAAAAATTTTAGAAATCTGAAAAAAATACATGTGTTTTTGAGTCGTAAAAATAAACCAAATTTTCAATTTAAGAGAAGAGAAAAGAAGAAGGGGGAGCCCTTCAAACCCTTCCCATGAGTCCAAAAAATGTCAAGAAAAATGTTCTTTTCTGAAATCATAAATTTAAATTCTTATCAAATTTTGATGAACAACTGTATTGGATAAAAAGTAACCATCTCGACTCAGAACTAAGGCCAAAACCTCGAAACCTTATCCCAAGTCCACAATTCCACCACTGACAATTCCACAAAAGTTTTAAAAAAAATTTCTCACTTGTTGATAGATGTTTGAAGATTATACTCGAGAAACTCTATCAAAAGTTTTTCACAAAACAAGTTAGTGCAAGAATTTTGGGTACATTCTCTTGTTCCGAATATAGAATTTTCAATAATATTAGGCTCACCAAGATTGCCTGATTGCCCGGATTTTACCCGACTGTTTCAATTTATTTGCAAAATCAAAGCAAAATTTAAACTGCCCGTTAACAATTATATGCCCGGATTTTGCATGGTTTTTAGATACAATAGCCCGGTTTTGTCCTGCCCGAATGAGTGCGGAAAAATATCTGGTGAGCTAAGGTTTGAATCATGTCCGATGTTTTGATTCCAAATTTATTTTAATAAAAATCAAAATGTGTTGCCTGTGACTGGAATGTGGAATCTGTATCCAGTTTATGATTTTTGATTTTCAGTTTGGTTCATCATTGGGACAAAAACCAGTTAGTTTTGCTTTTAAAACTAAATAAAGATTTATTTTCCATGTTCAATACTTATCCTTCCAGAATAAAAAATATTTTAGATTTTCAAGATTTAGATTTGAAATTTTTACTCTGAATTCTTATGCAAAAAGTTCCATAACGTTGACCTTAAAATGAAATATCCGAGTTTTATCATAATCATTCAGAATCACTTGTTGAAATAAGAATAAATTATTGAAGAAAGAAGTCATATAGAAAATCAAAGATTCAATATTGAAACAAGAGATTTCGGGTTAAGAATTCTGTTGTAAAATGCCCTTTATGGTTCGATTAAATTGATTTGGAACTAAGATACAGAAATTGATTTCAAATTAGAATTTAAATAAGAATTTTTTCAAAATAAAGAATTCAAATTCGGAATTAAAATTCAAAATTGATCAATACAAAAAAACAAAACAGGTGAAATTCACTATTATAAAATAAGATTTGAACTCATTTTCAAGATTGAGTTCTATGAAAAATCTAAATTTTATTTAAATTTTTTTTCACAGGATTTGGTTAATGCAATAAAAATTATGAATGCTAATGTATGTTCAGATTCAGGTAAATTCAGCTGGAAATATCTTTATTGGTTTGTTTTTAAACATTTTTTATATTGAAGATACTTCTAGAATATAGATTTAAACTTAAATGAATATATCGAGCTTACAAGAGTTGAAATTAATATTATTTGAACCACAAACTCGATTTTCTTTCAAATGAAGCCTGTAAGATCCCTCATTTATTTTTTCAATCTTAAAAAAAAATGAACACTTATTGAACTCATTTTCGAAAGTAATTATTGTAAATGAATAACTATTAATATAAATAAATTTAAACCCGAATAATGAGACACGCTTAGAATCACATTTTTTTTTGCTATTCTTTATGTTATCATCTTTCAAGCAAAATATTATAGGAAAAATTTTGTCATCAAACCCCTACCCCCCCCCCCCCCCCCCCCCCCCCCCCCCCCCCCCCCCCATGAGGCAGTACCTATTCGAATTTTGAATTATCTTGATATTATTGATAATATCTTTTCATATTTCGAAATGATGAGATTTTAACATGAAAAATAAATCAAACTTATGTTTGAAATGCAAACCGAAGATTTAACACGTTCGTCGCCACGGCACCCATATTCGGGTGACGGGTGTATTTCCTGGGGGGCCCCGTCACATCACAAAAGCGGTGTGACGCTCTCTTACTTGAGTTTACCGCTCAGCTTTGCCACACGTTTCAAATATGGGAGTTCTCCTTTTTGCTTTCTCTCTCTGAAAATTTCTTCGGGCCCGGCTAGTAAAACTACCAAAATAAGCGTGGCGACGAACGTGTTAAAAACGACCACACACACAGGAGGAAGTGATCTGAATTCTACTAAGACTAAAGCGTACATCTTTCAAGGATATAATGGCTAGCATTTTACAAATACTAACACCACCAAAAAATCAAGAAGATTGCAAAGTTGTTTTTTTTAATAATCCAGTTGAGTTTCCAGAAAAAAAATGCTTGTTTATGTGGATCAATTTGTTAAAAATGGCTTTTGACGCAAAATACTTTATTCTGATAACTTAATCAGAATTTGCCAAAAGAACAAACTACAACTGACAGATTGTCAGTGACAATTTGTCACATTATTTTGCATACTTAAATTCCTACTACATAAGTAGCTAATTTTGCCGGAGATTTCAATTCATTCCATCCACTCAATCAATATCTCTTTAACTCCTGAATATCTTTTCTTTCAGTTCGTTTACCGGAGAATTTTCCTTTATTGGGTTATTCTGCCTCTGAAAGTCAATTCGGCACATTAGATTTTTTTAGTAGCTTCCACATGTGAACATTCGATGGGATTTTTTGTTTCAAGAAGAGCGCTGCCCTAGAATATTCAATGCAAAGTTTGTAAGTCCAGAAGAAGAGTGTCTATAAAAATAGTTTTAAAATCATGCTTAAACATTTTAAACAAACTTTCAAACAATTTTCAATTTTCTGTACATTCTCGGAGGATTTCAAATGCATCAATACTAGTTCACAAAATTGGACTAGGTTTTTTGCTATCCTTTAACTGATTTTGAGTTAAATTTCTTGACCGTGTAGCTACACGAAAAATTTCACCGCACCCCATTTTTCGTTCGTAAAATTTTGTTAATAGGGCCTACGAGCTCTCACCATGAAAGGGAATTGAGTAATCGTGAACTGACCCATGGAAAACGATACATAAAAAAAAGAAATCCAGGTAACTATTTTATCGCTTTTTTCAATGGGGTACTTAGCATCTTCGATTTTTTTTATTGTTCCGAAATAATAGGTAAACCTTCAATGTTGAAAATTACAGCTTAGCAGTGCTGCCAAATTTTAAAAATAACTGTTAAAATTAAATTTTACAAGCAAAATTTCACCCTAAAGCATAAGCACCTTAACCATGCCATAGTGTTTGTCATAGCCTAGTATCCATAAAATGTGGCAGCTAATTGACACAATAAATTTTAGAAAATTTAAACATATAAAACCAGTTTCGATAGCCAAATAGCCGTGATAAGACGGAATGATTTGTTATTTAAATTTAAAGAAAATTAGGTAATTCAAAGTAAACTAAAATTAGCTTTGAACTGATATCTTTGAAATATGGGTAATAAATCCATAAAAGATTTATACCATACGAATTCTTTTTATTTATCGGAGAGATTTCATAAGTTTTAAAATATAACTACAACATATCAAATCTAACAGTGGTCCTTCGAGCCGGATTCAAAATAGTAAAACAGTTTCAAACTACTTAAACTATGCACAGTTCTAGGCTAAATTCTATTTAACAAATAACTATTTTTCTCTAAGTAATTTTTTCACAATCCATTGCACATTGCATTTTTTTATTATTTACAAGTGGTTTTATGAGGGCATTTTACTTATAAAGTTTTTTTTTGCACCGGTAGTATTTTTCCTAACTTTGGGTTGTTAAGATCTTAAATCTTTAAATCTTATTGTAGCAAAGGAAAGGGGATTAACTGGGGTCATTTCCAAGAACAGTCTCCGTCAAGGTCCGGTGGTGGCTTCCTGTAGCTGTAGTTTCGATAGCTACCTCAGGGTTTTCGACTTCCTAGCAAGCCTTCTTTCTGGTGTTGTAGGACCCATCGGATGAAAAACATTGCATTTCAATAATGTTATTATAGCTAAGCCTGTTCATTTGCTTTCAGAATTGAAATGCACTATTTTATTCCTCAGTGTGACTATTCTTTCGTGAAACTCAATTATCCGCACCTTGCGTATAATATAGTTAATTGTTTTTCAGAAAGTTGTTTTTCAACCGAAGCTAAAGCTCCTTTAACATGAAAAGACGAAGTTAACGGTTACAGTTTTATTCATCAACACAAAACAGTTGATATCTTCATCATGGTGCGTATAATTGAGATTTCAAAGAATAGTTTCTGGAAGCTTCCAGCCAGCAACTTATTCCATTTGATTCCATTCCTGGGTGGCCACACAATTAGCGAGCTGTAAACAGATTTGAGGCACTCAAATATCTGTACCTCGTTTAGACAAGTTTGATCGTTTAATTTTGTTATGAAGTATTTTCTATTGATAACTGAGCTTTTGTTTTTCAATGGTGGTTTTCAACTTTTCAAATAATACGATTAAATCGATTTGAATCATTCATTCAAGTTTCGAGTGCTCCAGCTCCAAGGGGAGCAACAGAAAGAGAATAAAAGTCTGGCTGAGACTCCGAAGAACAGCGAATGATAAAAGCCACCATAATGAGTGCATTATGAATAATAACCAGCAAATGACATTCTGATGAATTAATTAAAATTAATTGAAAAATTTTGCTCGCTACAAAATGATGAATTCCATAGTGTCAGCCATGGTTCTGCGGGATAGTATTGAGATAGCTTTGTTCCTTATCAACAGATTTCAAATAATTTCAAACCTTAACAGAAGATAACCCAAAATATGATTCTATTTTCAAAAATTAGACAATGTAAAACATGAATAGCGGTTTTATTTAATGATATTTTAAAATTTTCAAATGTAAAACCAATTGGATCATCAGGTTGTTCAATATTATGTGCATTGTCTTACTCGAAATTCCTTCAGTCACCCAACGCTATCGTAAAAACGTTTCAATTAATGATTTCAATTAGTTGACCGATACGGACTCTTTTGTAATCGGATTGAACATTATCAAATCAGTTTGAAATTAAACTGCACTTAATTCATTCGATAGCTCATGTTGTGAAACAGTGCAGCAGGATATCTCTCTCCGGGGAACGATAGAAACGAGAAACCGAGCACACATTTCACTTGACTACGAAGCTACAAAAAGACACCCAAACTATTTGCAAATTGACATAAAATAACAAAAATGACAAAAATGACAAAAATGACAAAAAATGACAAAAATGACAAAAATGACAAAAATGACAAAAATGACAAAAATGACAAAAATGACAAAAATGACAAAAATGACAAAAATGACAAAAATGACAAAAATGACAAAAATGACAAAAATGACAAAAATGACAAAAATGACAAAAATGACAAAAATGACAAAAATGACAAAAATGACAAAAATGACAAAAATGACAAAAATGACAAAAATGACAAAAATGACAAAAATGACAAAAATGACAAAAATGACAAAAATGACAAAAATGACAAAAATGACAAAAATGACAAAAATGACAAAAATGACAAAAATGACAAAAATGACAAAAATGACAAAAATGACAAAAATGACAAAAATGACAAAAATGACAAAAATGACAAAAATGACAAAAATGACAAAAATGACAAAAATGACAAAAATGACAAAAATGACAAAAATGACAAAAATGACAAAAATGACAAAAATGACAAAAATGACAAAAAATGACAAAAAATGACAAACAATGACAAAAAATGACAAAAATGACAAAAAATGACAAAAATGACAAAAATGACAAAAATGACAAAAATGACAAAAATGACAAAAATGACAAAAATGACAAAAATGACAAAAATGACAAAAATGACAAAAATGACAAAAATGACAAAAATGACAAAAAATGACAAAAATGACAAAAATGACAAAAATGACAAAAATGACAAAAATGACAAAAATGACAAAAATGACAAAATTGACAAAAATGACAAAAATGACAAAAATGACAAAAATGACAAAAATGACAAAAATGACAAAAATGACAAAAATGACAAAAATGACAAAAATGACAAAAATGACAAAAATTACAAAAATTACAAAAATTACAAAAATTACAAAAATTACAAAAATGACAAAAAATGACAAAAATGACAAAAATGACAAAAATGACAAAAATGACAGAAAAGACAAAAATGACAAAAATGACAAAATCGACAGAAATGACAAAAATGACAAAAATGACAAAAATGACAAAAATGACAAAAATGACAAAAATGACAAAAATGACAAAAATGACAAAAATGACAAAAATGACAAAAATGACAAAAATGACAAAAATGACAAAAATGACAAAAATGACAAAAATGACAAAAATGACAAAAATGACAAAATGACAAAAATGACAAAAATGACAAAAATGACAAAAATGACAAAAATGACAAAAATGACAAAAATGACAAAAATGACAAAAATGACAAAAATGACAAAAATTTAAAAAAAATGACAAAAGTGGCAAAAGTGGCAAAAATGACAAAAAACTTGCTTCTTAATATATCCTTTAAAAATCCCTTACTTAATATTGCATTGTACTGCTTTGATTTTTTTTTATAGAGAAGGTTTTGTTTTGTTTCTGTTAGTAATTATTTTCTCCAAGAATCATGACTATTTTAGCACATGGATTTGAAAATTCGACAAGCTTCTCATCTGTTTGAATTTTTCTTCGGTTTCTTAAAACTAATTTTAAACATTTTAAAACTAATCTGGTTCAAAAATTCATCAAAAGCGTCACAATATTTTATCAATGACTCATTAGTATTTTTTTACACCTTTTTGCTTCTATTTCAGTGATGCCGGATATTTGTTTAGTTTATATTCAATTTTTTTTTATTTTTATTTTGTAAAACTTTCATCTTATCTCTAGATTCCAGTCTGTTCCCTAGTCTACTAAACGAATAAAAAAAGATCCTCACTACCATTTCTCCAATAAAACGTTTAAGCTCTATATGGTTTTATTCAAAGTTATGATAATCATTTGATCTTCTGGGTCTCCTCTAACGGTTTTATTTCACCAACTGTGACCCAAAAGCTCTTTTTTTATCTTTTGTGCTCCCCTTCTGAATTTTACCCGATCGTTACCAAGAATGTTGGTCGATCGAATTCTCTAACGGACACTATCTCGAAAACCACTGGGCAGATTGTCAGGAAAATTACACGTGTAAACATTAAAGCACTCGATTATTCTAATTTCCATCTACACATTCAAAAGTTATTCGATAAAAGTGTTTCATTTTTTTTTCGAGTACAGTTCTACCATGCTCCATTTTTATCTAAGTTGGTATATGCTTGTTTTTTTTTGGATTGTTAAGTCGCTGTACAAAAAAGAAAGTATGAATATGATAAAAAAATAAAGGGTGATACGGTCAAAATTTGGTTGATATCAACTTGACGTATTTCTTTCAATTTTGCATTTAAAAAATCTGAACACCCCTCAATTTGAAGGTGTGTGTGTGCGCGTGTAGAATGTTGCTCCTATTTTGATTTTGGAATTCACTCTTCAGTTGTCAAAATGTCGTCCAAGGAAGAAGAGCAGCGTATCAAAATTTTGCTCGCGCATCGCGAAAATCCGAGCTACTCGCACGCAAAGCTGGCAAAATCGCTAAAAGTTGCCAAATAAACCGTTATATATGCAATTAAAGTGTTTGGGGAACGTTTGTCGACAGACAGGAAGTCAGGATAACGGGGGAAATCGAAAACCGGAAGCCGCTGAGACGACAAAGAGAGTTGCCGTTAGTTTCAAGCGAAACCCTAACCTGGCGCAAATAAGCTGGATGTATCGTCTACAACCGTGCATCGAGCCAAACAACGAGCCGGACTATCGACTTACAAGAAGGTAGTGACTCCAAATCGCGATGATAAACAAAATACGAGGGGCCAAAGCGCGATCCCGGAGGCTGTACACGATGATGCTGACGAAGTTTGACTGCGTGGTAATGGACGACGAAACCTACGTCAAAGCCGACTACAAGCAACTTCCGGGACAGGAGTTTTATACGGCATAAGGAAGGGAAAAGGTAGCAGATATTTTCAAGCCCATGAAACTGTCAAAGTTCGCGGAGAAATATCTGGTTTGGCAAGCCATCTGTACCTGTGGCTTGAAAAGCAGCATTTTCATAGCTTCCGGGACTGTCAACCAAGAAATTTACGTGAAAGAGTGTTTGAATAAACGTCTGCTGCCTTTTCTGAAGAAACACGGTTGTTCCGTATTGTTTTGGCCGGATTTGGCATCTTGCCATTACGGTAAAAAAGCCATGGAGTGGTACGCCGCCAACAACGTGCAGGAGGACAAGAACCCTCCCAACACGCCAGAGCTCCGCCTAATTGAGAAATACTGGGCTATTGTCAAGCGGAACCTAAAGAAGACCAGAAAAACTGCTAAGGACGAGCGGCAGTTCAAGGCAAACTGGCTTGCTGCGGCGATGAAGGTGAACAAGGTGGCTGTACAAAATCTGTAGGCAGGGGTTAAGCGTAAGGCCCGGAAATTCGGATTTGGAAAAGCGGAAGCCTAACTGAATATTTTTCCTGAATTTTATACTGATTAAACTTGAAAAAGAAATTTAATTTGATTTTTTTAAATAAACGATTTTACCGATTTACACGCGTTTTCCCTTGACCAAATTTTGACCGTTACACCCTGTATTACTACATAACTTCATTTGAATCGATTATATTATTCCGACTTTTTGATCTAATTCGTTTTGCTGCTTAAACCAAACAACTTTGGGTGCATAGGAACTGCCAAATATCGAGACAAGGTTGATGAGGCCCGACATAAACCACCCGAGGAGACTTTAGCCCGTCCGGTTTCGATTTATTGAATCTTAACGCTCTAGCAGCCCAAATTATGCGCCATCGCCCTATCCGTGTTGATAGCTCTGTTCCGAGTGCCGCGACATGTTATGTTGTATTGAGCAATTGCATATACTAGGAAGGTCTAGGAGAATGTAAAGTACGTTGTTGCCTAGTATCACCAAATGGACGACATAGTTGGTGGATATTTTTGGCGTCGCAGGTTGAATGGGAGGCGGGCAATAATCAGCGCACCTTCTAAATCACGCCCAGATTGTACTGGGCCACGCTTGGCATTTTCCCCCAAAACGATCCGAACTGACCGATAATTCCGAAAGCTGCCACCATCAGGGCGCAGTCAGACCGATAAATTTCAGGCAGGTACCCGGTCCAACATTTGCAAGTTCCAATGATGACAATCCTCGGCAACCTACTCTCTGCACCTGTTGGAGGCAACCAGCCAGGAATTCCACTTAAAATCCGTTCCGAATTCCACTGCAACTGCTCGGAAAGTAAAGTGATTTTAATTAATTTCATTATCACACACTCTCATGCCGGCAGTGCCAGATTCGATCTCTCCGGGGATCCGGAACAACACGTCCGTTCACGTAAAACATAGTTCAATCTCGGATCAGAACTACTGGGCCATCAGAGAAGTAACCGAGGAAGAATAGGTGTATGTCGGGGGTCGGTAACATGCGGCTGTTTAGATAAAAAAGCAGCTCGTACTGTAATTTATCTACAAACAGAAAAATGAGTGTTGAATATTATTTTTATAAATCTCATGCTTAGTTTAAACTTGCGACTTCAATTTTCATTAACAATAAAAATCTTGGAATCAAAGATTTTGTTTATAGTTTTGAAACAATTCTTAAGATTATTTTTTAAAAAGCCTGGTTTCTGGTTTCAGGTTTAAAAATATTTAATATTTATTTTTATTGTGATGGTTTAGATTCACGGAATTCAGATTGATAAACTGCTTTGGTAATTGTTATTCATTTCGCTTCAATATTTCGATTGATTTTCCCCTTGAATAATTAGAAAAAAAAACTTCTTTGTAGTTTACCATTATCTGTAAAAGAAACATTAAAAAATAAAAGGATTATTGTTTTTGTAGTTTCATATCTTTATAATTACAGGGTGACAAAAAAGTCCGGTCGCACAAAAAATCTCAATATTTCAAAGAATAAGAAGAATATCAGAATCTGACTTTCATAGCTTTATTCAGTAACTCATCAAGATACTTCACAGACGATATCTCGGAATTACAGCACCTTTCTCTGATCGAACCAGCTTCAGACGTCTCGGAAAGTCGTCGCAAGCGGCGCGCACGTCCGGTCTCGTATAATCTTTTTCAACCTTGGAGTTCTCACAGACCTTGGTCGTCCAGATCGTGTCTGCTCGGTGCCTCTGGTCTCTAGGTATCGATTTATGGAATTGATTACGGTTGATTACGAGCGGTTTTAGGTTTTTGAATATGTTGAATATGTGTCCGTGTACCCTCTCACATATTCAGCGATAACAGCTGCTCTCAACTCTGCCACTCACAACTTAATGTACACAAACTGCACAGAAACGAAACTCTGCCACTGTGGGCAGCAAAGTTAGCCCTTTCATTTGACATATAGATGGCACCAGAGAGATGCAACGAATAGGCTACAGGCGACCCCAAAAAAAAAGTGTGACAGGACTTTTTTGTCACCCTGTAAATGGGGTATTGGACAAAATTTACACAAAAATACAGTTTTTCTCTTGCAATTAACAAAAAAAGTATCAATTGGAAAAATTGGAACAATAGAAGCTGTTGCTCTTAAAAGACCATAACAAAAGGAATAAAAAATCAAAACCCCAATAGAATTAAGATAAATTGGGATTTGAGAAGTAGTTTTTAACATTATAAGATCGTACGACAAGTATTGATTTTTTTTTCTTGAAATTGAAATATGATTTTGATTTCAAAGTTTAAAGTTCGTTAAAAACATCAACAATACAAAATATACACAATAAATTAGGAAATGTCTAACTAAATTTTTTTTACTCAAAAATAGTTCACATAGTTTCAAAAAATAATAAATTTTACTGATTGCATAAACCAAACCTTCGAAAACAAATCACAATGAAAGTTTCAAATCAGTAATATTTTCGATAAGTTGTTGATGAATTTTAAAAAATTATGTTTGTTATTCTGATATAGTAGTTAGCATCAGAATAATTTTTAAGCAATCTAGTTTAAAATTTTTAAATAAATATTCCCACAGCACTGATTTAGAAGTTCTAAAAAAATGAAAGAAGTCTTAAACAAGATGTCAGGTATAACATTAACCAAGATAAATTGTAAGGAAAATGATAATTAATTTGCATTTCTTTTAATCATTTTCAGTTATGGGGACTGAAAAATTCTGCTTTAGTGTTTTAAATTTGAACAATCAAATTAATCGCAATTTGAAATGTGAATTTTTTATTAGGAAAAAGATTAAAGTTTCATGTTTCTAGAACACCAAAAATTCAGGCTTGAAGAACATATACAGACTTATCAAAAATATTTCTCTAAATTGTGATAGTTTGAATCTTAAATTCTGTTAATATATTGTTGAAAAAAAAAACAATACTTAGTAATTAAAAAAAACTATAGTTTAAAAAAAACTATACTTAAAAATTCAGTATATTCATTTGAATATTAAAACAAAGAAGATTAAAAAGATAAGTTTTTTTTTAATTTAAGAAGGTTTTTTTTTAAATAAACCCGACTTACTATTATAAAAGATCTTATAAATAAAAATGGAGGCGTTTTCTTTGTAACACCATCACGTATGAATGGTCGGTCGTAATGAAGTGAAATTTGGTATCCGAGGGGTTTTCGGGTCAAAGATGGTTTGTTTAATAGTTTCAAGAATCTCACTTTTTATGGAAGAGGGGCTTCTATACTAAATAAACTAGAAACGGGACAAAACTCGATCAACTTGAAGACGATTTTCATGAAAACTAATTCACGAGCACGAAGATGTTGAAGAACTGTAAACATTTTCCAACTATTTATTAAGTAACGGGTAAAACAAAGTTTATCGGGTCAGCTAGCTATTTTATTACATTTAATTGATAACTCGAGGAAGAAACATTTTGGTTCTTATGTTTAAATGATTTGCTGGTCCACTGATGGCATGGGTTCGATTCTCATCTAGGTACTGGGTGTTTATTTTAAATTGTCCACGCCATTTATTCAATCTGTAGAAAAGAAATAAGCTAAGACGGTGTATGTCTTTTAAAAAATAATGTGTCAGCTTTTAGTGAAATCAATCATTGATGAACTATCATACCTTCATTAAAGAAAAAATCTGATTCTGATTTTGTTTATTATACATCATTCAATTAAGCAATAATATTTTGATGATGATAATGCATGATCTTGAAAAGTAAAATTCAATAGAATTTAAAAATTCAAATAATATCATAAGTTAAAGTATTTTTGACATTACTGCAGAAAGTTAAAAAAACAGATTTCATTTTAAAAAAAAATTGTTGAAATTTGCAAAACAATAAGAATTATGCTTTAAAAATTTCTAAAATTCAATTTGTTGCAAAACTTTAAAAAAAATCGAAATAATTAATAGTAAAATATAAAAATCTTCTTTAGCTTTATTCGCATCTAAATTACTTAAAGTCTTGAGGATGGTTGAAAATTAATTCATAACTTACAGTTTAAAATTATTTATTTATGTTTTAAAGTTTTTTCATAAAAGGGTACAACGTTCTAGAAAAATATTAACCTATTTTTAAAATTATTTCAATAACAAACAAATTAGTCAAATTTACGTTATAAACTCATGCATCTAGGAAAAATGTAAACTTTGAGGCCTTGTGTAATTTGTCAAACCCTTTTTAAATGTGATATTGAGCATTGAGAAGAAAAAGAAAAGAAATAAAGCTGGAATTGATTTCTTGAAGAGCATTTCATATCAGCATAAATTTGTAATTACATTAACGATTTTTTTAAAACAAAAATTTTGTATTAATCAAGTAGAGGATATTAAATTTTAGATATGTTTTGCTAGTTTTTTTGACTATCGTGAAGAGTAAACGCCTGTTACAGGGTGTCCAACTTGTCGATCTATAAAATTAGAATTCGATGAGTTAATGGTTCATTTCAAACTCTTTTCTTGTTAAGTAAAACATTTTGATAAAAACCCATTATAAATACGATGTAGGGGTTTGAACGTTATAAAGTGTCGTTGAATGAAATGTTTCAAGCCTAGGGCGATTTAAGACCTTATTCAGCCGGAGGCGAGCCAAATTTCTGACTTGCTGAACACTTATTTTCAAACACCTTTAAGATCAAGTTATTTTCCAATACTTCGGTAATAATTTTACTAGGAAAAAATAAAACACCCCTCCTTCCTGCCAGCAAACATAAAATCGTATTTAAAATGATAACTCAAGTCATTAAAAATGTTACTGCGAATCGCAATTCCAACTAACGCCAATAAAAGGTCGTAAAAATCGTTACTCGAAGTCGGATTAAATGGTTTAAATCGGATATGATCAAAAGTCCGCCATGTTTGCAGATTTTATAGACAATTTCGTTCCTTTTTTTTCTCCCGCGTGGGTCAAGTGAGAAAACAGCTTTGTTGCTCTCTCTGCAACCATCAGTGCAACCAGATTGCAAAAAATCAGATGGTGTATTTGCAAGAATCGCCCAATGACAGAGGCAGCAAATATTGTCGCTGGCAACGGTTCGCAAGCGTTGAGAAAAAAAACTTGTGCTCTCTTGCATTATTTCAGTATGTATCTATAAGGTGTCGGATATTGCCCGAATCGTATACTCTTATCGCTTTAGCCAGAAATTGAAAATATGTATGTATATTGCCTCCACTTTGGTAGGTAAATGCTGTATTTTCGTGTTTCATACGATCATTCTATAATGTATATGAAAGTTGTACCTACAAACAAGTTTGCTGGGCTGTCCCCACGGCCTTGGTATACACAGCAAAATTAACCTTGTTTTTGTCTCGCTGACTTTCCAGCAATATGAATTGTTGGAGAAAACAGGAAACATAAATGCTGGTTTCCAGCAAACATTATTATTGATTTCCAGCAAACATTATCGCTGGAAATCGGCAATCCAGATTGCTGGAAACCAGCTATTACTTTCAAAACAACCGACTGTATTTGATATCAAATGTTTATTTCAATTCAAAATTAAATATTGAATACTTGCTGTGCATATAAAAAGCAATACATCACAATCATTTTCTCCAATTTGACAATAAAGAATGTAGTTATTCTCAGAAACATGATTTTTTTTTCAATATTCCAACACCGGCCTTGGGATGTTCATCCGCCACCTGAAAAAAGAGTTTTGATTAGTATCATTCATGGAATATCTAGCAATCAAATGAAAACACACCCTTGACTTGCTGTCTGGATGCTTGAATATAGTAAAAATAAAAATAATTGTATAAATCTAGATAAATGGAGTCTAACCTCGCTTCAGCGTCAGGAAACAAATAGACTCCAATTTTTAAACTCGATTGCTGATTTTCCAGCAAACTAGACCAATTGCTGGAGAGTTCGGCAATTTGAAAACCGATTGTTGATTTTTCAGCAAAAAATGACAAGAACACAACCGAATGCTGAAAATCCAGCAGATAGAAAAACGATTTTCCAGCAAACTTTTGGATTGCTGAATGTTTCTAGCAATGTTTTTTTGTCGGAAATCCAATTTTTTTTTAGATTTTATTTTTGACACTTTACTAGCATTATGGCATTCGTGTCTAGGTCGGAAATCGAATGAAAATTTAATTTAGTGTGTAAACATGAATAGGAAATCATAATCAGAATTCTGATGCAAAAACTTCAGAAACAGAGAATTAAAATATCGATAAAATGTTTATACTTTCAATTCAAAATTTAACTCTGTTTTTACCAGAATTGGATGATCGGGAATTTCGGGGATGATTAACTAGACTTAATTAGCTAGACAAACGTATATTGCACAAAAAGACGAATAAAAAACGCGATGGTTCGGACAAGAACAGAAATTTATATTTTTGCCACGATCAACCGGGAACGAATACAAAGGGACGCGTGCGTACTTTTCTGATGTGCAGTTTATTGGGTTCTAACTCTATTGCTTGTACGATACAGGCACAGGACTATTGGCGCCAGATTTGAGGCGTCCTATTTTTGGAGAGCGAGAGACATTTAAAATATTTATGAATGAAGACGTGTTTGAACAGGGATTGCGACAACCGGATTTTCGTACAAACATACCGGCCGCCTTGAAATATTACGTGTTTCAACATAACTATGAACTGCTTCTTTCCTTTCAACTGCTACTAACTACTACTACTGAATCAAAATGATCAAGAAAGTAACCATGATGGTAAACACCGGACGATCACTGATACTGGAGACGATGACTACGATGACGTTTGCTACGAGGACTTCAATGATGGCGTTGACTACGTGAACTATGGCTACGAACGATTCAGATGTTAAACACGTAGCTCAGGACGCCACGTCGACCCTATGAATATTGGTCTTGATAATCATCACACAACGAATAGTTTCCTTACTCATTTTTTTCCTGTTATTTTGAACGATTTTTAATAAACATGTCTAGGCAGGGCAAAACGCGCCATATGCGTTTATCTTTGAGCATGTCTCATATTTGTTTAAATTTATATGCAGTTTTAATCACAACAACTTTAAGGATTTTAATATGTTGAATTGAAAAACCTAACTTGAATATAAACGAATGTATTTAAAATTCCTAAATTTAATATAGATTTAATTAACTATTCACAAGAATGTCATTATATCTGGCAGCACTGCGTGTATGCGCGATTAAACCTGCATTTTTGAGCAAAATTTTTTGAAAATTGTTATTTTCCTCTTCTGACCAAAAAGGTTATCTACCCCTGGTAAAGGCAGTGCAGTTTCTGTTGTTACTGTTGCTGCTCGTGTTTTGTTTCCGAGAGACGAATGAGTTTCAGATTTTGCACACTACATCAACAACAAACCGTCGCTTTTGGGTCACCACAATGATTCCAGTCCCATAGATAGATTCAGAGCCTCAACAGCAGCAACAATTCAGCGTTGTTCACAATAGTAACAGCAGCAGCAGCAACACTCGTTTGCACGAATAGGCCCAATGGGGATTCCGGGGTTTGTCGTGTTCAGTGCCTTGGCTACATTCTACTTCCGGAATCGGAGTCATGACTGGGCCACAGTTTGTATGTTTGTGTGGCTTTATGGTTCCCTCGAGGAGTCCAAATTTTCCCAGGTTTAATTAAAGAGACATGTCCATCAGCAATCAGCAAGTAAGCAACAGCTCCTACATATCTACATTGATTCAAAGCAATTGTGGAACAGCAGCAGCAGCAGCGATTCAATTTACGGCGCCCGACATGGTGATTATTTGATGCTGATTTGCACTATTTTATTAGGTTGATTGTGTTATTGAGGTTTTTTTTTAAATTTATATTTCAACAAAGTATTTGGTACTAAGTTCAATTCTAAGCTCGGAGAGGTGCAACATACTTCAAAGCAACATAATTGTATAGAAATGGGAACCTCACGAATTGTCATTTCGTTTTACTCTTTATTAACTTTTTACTTTACAAACTCCCTAAACTTTTTTATCTGCTGATATGTTTTGATCAAATTTTCGACATAAGATAGATCAACTATCACACATTTGTTCCACAAAATTTATACAGCGTATTTTGTGTGATGCCTCTTGATGTGGGACACCATTAAGGAATCCGGTCATGAAATGTTTTTAATTAATAATTTTTAAGCCTTCCAACTAATAAATTAAAATATTCAGTTCACTTCCATCTGTACCGTTGAGCCGTCAACACGTACGCCGGAGCATCGTATCGTTGCTGTGTACCTGCAGGAACATTTTTACATTATTTATTTTTTCCTTACCTGTTTCTCAATCAGCACTTTTCAGTGCTAAAATTATTTCTATTTTCTTTTATTCATATTTTTCTCTTTTCTTTCCAGCATGGGAAAGTCTTCGGCCGGCTCAAGGGCCGGAAGAAAACGGATTGCTGAACCTAATCCAGGGCCATCTGCCAAAAAAGTTGAAATTTCCAATTCATTCGATGTCCTTCATAACATCGGTGATGAGGAAATATTCATATTTAATTCTGATAAGAGTACTAAGAAACCTTCTTCTTCTAATACTCTTAAAAATGAAAAGGTTCCACCAATTACGGTCACGATTTCTGACTTCAATGCCTTTCGAAAAGAAATCGTCACTTCCGTCAAGGATGTGAAGATTTCTTTTCAGATCGGTCGAAGGGGAACTGCTCGTATTTTGGCGGAATCTTTTAATGATTTTCAAAATTTTTTTAATTATTTGAATAATAAAAAACACCAATTTTTTACGTACGATACTAGAACTGATCGTCCTTTTAAAGTTGTACTTCGTGGTCTCACCGGCGATCAGACACCGGATGAGATCACAACTGAATTAAATTCTTTGTTAGGTTTTTCTCCGATTCAAGTAATTCAAATGAGGAAAAGAACCAACACGAATAATATCAGTGGTGTTGGTTTTGCTCCTGAGCTTTATTTGATCCATTTTAAAAAGGATCAAGTTAATAATTTGCAAATTCTTGAAAAGGCTCGTCTTATGTTTCATTGTCGAGTCAAATTCGAACCTTTTCGAAAATCTTCAACCAATTTCCTTCAAAATATTACGCAATGTCGTCGTTGTCAAGCTTTTTGTCACGGCACTAAAAATTGTAGAATGAATGCCAGATGCATGCTTTGCGGCTCATTCGATCATGAAAAATCTAAATGCCTTTATGGTGGTGATAAACCAAAAACAGAATTTTTCAAGTGTGCAAATTGCGCAGGTAATCATTCCTCGAATTCGCTAGACTGTCCCATCAGGGCAAAAATTATTGCTTCTAGGAAAAATCCCAAAGTTTCCAGAAAAGTTTCTTCTCCTCCTTCCTCTTTTTCTTCTTCACACGTCGGGCCGGCAAACAACCTGCCTGTTCGCATTCAGCCTCGGTCTACATTGGAATCACGGCTGGGTAATACCCGAAGTGGTTTTAATGTTACCTGTGCTGAATCTGCGCCCCAGACTCGTTGTTTATCGTTCTCAGAGGTGGTTGAAAATGGGTTGCCCTCTCCAGGCATAACTAATAAAAATGGGAAAAAACCAAGTCTCAACGTTCATGCGAAGGCTTGGGAAAATCCCCGAAATTCAAATACTTGTTCTTCTCCTTCATTTTCTGATCCTAACAATTTTGTTGATTTGGGTGAGATTACTGAGGAAAAATTAAAATTTTTGCATCAAATTTTAATGGAAATGATGCAACTTATGTTGAAAGCAAATTCAATGTTTGAAGCTTTCCAAACTTCTTTTAATTATGCTAACAAAATTGTTATGACTTTACGATTCCCTCATGGATCCAAATAGATGTTTAAATATTATGAATTGGAACGCTAGATCTTTGCTGGCTAACCAAGATGAATTCTTTTTATTTTTGAAAACTCAAAACATACATATTGCTGCCATCACTGAAACTTTTTTAAAGCCAGACAATAACTTGAAAAGCAATGCTTTCTTTAAAATTTTGCGAAATGATCGACTTGATCGACAAGGTGGGGGTGTAGCTATTGTCATCAATAGTCGTCTCAAATTTAGACTTCTTCCTTCTTTCAATACAAAAGTCTTAGAAACAATTGGAATTGAATTAGAAACTTCTATGGGGAAAATAATAATTATTGCCGCATATTTGCCTTATCAATGCAGCGGAGAACAGAAAAATTTTTTGAAGGGAGATTTACAAAAACTCACCAGAAATAAATCTAATTTTTTTGTTATTGGTGACTTTAATGCAAAACACCGATCTTGGAATAATATTTCATCAAATTCAAATGGGAATATTTTATTTAATGACTGCTCTGCAGGTTATTACACTGTTGAATATCCTAATGGGCATACTTGTTTCTCTTCGATTAGAAATCCTTCCACAATTGATTTGGTTCTAACGGATTTAGGCGAGCATTGTAGTCAATTAGTTACTCATGCGAACCTCGATTCAGACCACCTTCCAGTAACTTTTTCTTTATCCCAAAGTCCCATTGAAAACCCTTTAAAATCAACTTTTAACTTTCAAAAAGCTGACTGGGAGCGATATAGGAATTTTATTGAACGTAATTTGAATGTAAACGTTCCACTGAATTCAATTGAAGATATTGATTTGGCTGTAGAAAATTTGACAACTTCAATAGTCAATGCTAGAGCCGCTTCAATACCTAAAGTTAAACATAAATTTAATCAACCTTTGATCGATGATGATCTTCAGTTTTTGATACGACTGGAAAACATTCGTTGACGCCAATATCAACGTACTAGGGATCCTTATTTGAAATTTATTTATTGCGACCTTCAAAAAGAGATCAAACGTCGTTTAAATTTCATTTCATGAAAATTTTGCTAAAGCAGTAGAGGACATAAAACCCTACTCAAAGCCATTTTGGAAATTAACTAAAATTCTGAAAAAGCCCCAGAAGCCAATTCCTACTTTGAAAGACGGGGATAAACTTCTTTTAACGAATGCAGAAAAAGCTCAAAAATTGGCCCAACAATTTGAGTCAGCTCATGATTTTAATTTAAACGTTGTAAGTCCAATTGATGCTCAAATTTCCCTTGAATTTGATGATATTCTTTCTAAACAAAATGTATTTGAAAGTTCTTGTGAGACAAATATTGATGAACTTAAATTGATTTGCAAGAAATTTAAAAATATGAAAGCTCCGGGGGAAGATGGGATTCTCTATATTCTTATTAAAAAGTTGCCTGAAAGCACTTTAAATTTTTTAGTTAAAATCTTCGATAAATGTTTTCACTTGGCTTATTTTCCCAATAAATGGAAAAATGCCAAAGTAACTCCAATTTTGAAACTTGGAAAAAGTGCTTCAGAGCCTTCAAGTTATCGACCAATTAGTTTGCTTCCATCTTTAAGTAAACTATTTGAGAGAGTTATTTTGAATAGAATGATGATTCACATTAATCAGAATTCTATTTTCCCTGATGAACAATTTGGTTTTCGTCATGGACATTCTACTACACATCAACTTTTGAGTGTAACTAATATGATTAACGCTAGCAAATCTGAAGGTTATTCAACTGGTGTTGCTCTTCTTGATATTGAAAAAGCTTTTGACAGTGTTTGGCACAAAGGTTTAGTAGCTAAATTAGCTCGATTTGATTTTCCTGTATATCTCACCAAAATTATTCAAAATTATGACTAGCCGAACCTTACAAGTAAGCTATCAAAATTCATGCTCTGAAAGGACACCCATTAGAGCTGGTGTCCCTCAGGGCAGTATACTTGGGCCAATCTTATACAATATTTTTACTTCTGATCTTCCTGATGTACCAGAAGGAAAAGGTAGAAGATTATTTGCTGATGATACTTTGCTTTCAGCCAAAGGTCGAAATTTACGGGTGGTACGCAGTAGATTGCAACAAAATTTAAATTCCTTTTTGAATTACTTGAAAATGTGGAAAATTTCTCCTAACGCTTCCAAAACTCAACTTATTTTATTTCCCCATAAGCCAAGAGCTCAATTTTTAAAACCTAATGAAAATCATTCCATAACTTTTAATGGGGTTTCATTAGAATGGTCTGATCACGTGAAGTACTTGGGACTTACACTTGATCGGAATCTTACTTTTAAGAATCACATTGAAGATATTCAATCTAACTGTAATAAATATACTAAATCTCTTTATTCTCTCATCAACAGGAAATCCAAGTTGTGTCTGCGAAATAAGGTGCTGATATATAAACAGGTGTTCCGACCAGCGATCATGTATGCAGCTCCGATTTGGTCTAGCTGCTGCGCGACGAGGAAGAAAGCCATCCAGAGGATTCAGAACAAGGTTTTGAAAATGGTTATGCGGCTTCCACCTTGGCGCAGCACCGAAGATCTTCATCGGATTGCGGGCATTGAATCGATCGAAGAGATGGCCAACAAAATCATCTCCAACTTCAGAGGCAAATCGATGCAGTCTTCCATCGCAGAGATTCGTTCTCTTTATAACTAGTTTAATTTTAGGATAGTGTTTAGTTTTAAGTTTAAAATATTTTTGCCATTACAGGATGTTCTCCTACATTAAATACTTAATTGCGCTAAGCAAATTTAATTCTTACAAATAAATTTAATTCTTACAAATAAATTTTTAATATCTAGTTAACTATAGGGCTCTGAACAGTTCATTATTGAGCTGAACACCTAATTTAATGAAAAAATGTAATATAAATGTAATGATGAATTGATACAAATAAAGACATATTTAAAAAAAAAATATTCAGTGAGTAATGTTAATATTTTGGCGCTACTGTATTAATCTTCTCGGAATAACGAGTTATTTCGGGAAATTCAATCCACAACAAGTTATCATTGCAAATCACAATCAACCATCTGCAGCAGGTTTCATTTCCGCCAAATTAATAGATCGATTCACTTCCGGCAAGTGCATCCATTAGTCGCCGCGAATCGCAAACGACAGTACACCACACCACCACACTCTTCATCCACCACCAAGCAACGCAACCACCATATTAATTTACATCTGATTGGGTAATTGATTAATTATACCGTGGCAAATAGTGCAGAACTAATGTTGCTGTAACTTGCTTCCCACAACGACGACGGTTTTCCGCCAGGCTGCCGGTTTGAAGAGCAAAGCGAATGTAGTAGAACCTGATCATCCCTAACCTGGGGCGGCAAGAATAATCGCACAGCATCTTTCCGCGTTCCACACCGCAATACGACGGCGGAAACTCGCGTTTCGACATTCCGGATGAATGGAATCACTACTTAGCCTTCACTTGTGGGGTCTCACACCCCCAACTTCGTTCTTCATCTCATTCTGTCCGGATCTAGATCGAAAGACCATTATCGCGACTCATATTGCAGCACTTCATCGTTCATCGAGGTGGCTCAACCAATGAACGTAGGTATAGTTCAATAAATAGTTCACAATCAAATAGAGCGATGCATTATCTCGGGAGGCAAATAGTATCCCGCCCACGCCAGTAAGTAGAACTAGTTTGGTGGTTGTTCTTATCCAAATAGGTGCCCGGAGATGTTGTTTGCATTACGTACATAGTTTTACACACAGGGTCGTATTTCAAAGAAAGACGCAACCTGAGCCAATCAAAGCTTAAATTTTTTTTACATGAAACTTTTTTTCGTAAGCGGTTTTCTAAAAAAAAAGTTTTTTATTTGCAATATATTCTTAAACATCAATATCGGAATCAACTGAGCTACCAGTCACACATCTTCCGGTTGACCCTGACATCGTGGACCATAAATAACAAGCTTGAAATGTGCAGAAACGCGGCTGAAATTTAATTACAAATATGATGTCGTCGTTGGGATATCTCGAACAGCATAAGTTTATAGTTTAGCTCAAAGCATCTCGTGCTCCGTGTTGTTAGGTTGACTGACAGCCGCGAAACTGGATAATTTATTGACTTTATGGGTGAGTATTTCCCGAAGCTAATCGAAATCTTGATATATGTGTGATGGGCGTCAAACTTGAATACTGTGTGCCTGAAATGTTTATAAATTGCTAACTTTTATAGTTAAAATAAAACCTAGTGCTGGAAGCTGAAGGTCCCAGTAATTTAAAATTGAACATTGTAATGTTTAATTTGAATAATAGTTAGAAACTTCGTCAAGTTTACTTATTGAAAAATTACGAAAAAGCTTTGGTTAAAAATTGAGAACAAGTCATTTTGGGTCATTTGAACTATTGATCATGATGTCATGATATCATGTGATGGGGAACTTCTATAAGTGAACATTTATGAAAGAAAAACCGGTAGTTCAAAAAGTTTCCTTTTTTGTCAAAACGAACGACAGAATAATTGCTGGTTTTTAACATGAGGTACCATGGTTTTGATTTCAATTTTTTATAAAAAAGTGCTAAAATTTGTTTTAAGAATATCACTTTGAATTTGTTTTTATTTTTTAGAATATTTTGTTCTTACACGATTCAAATTTAATTCAAATACATGGAGATTACTGGTAAATTCTCTACCGCTTTACCGAAGACGGCTAAGCTGTAGAAGTAGCCAGCAAAGAAACTAGCAACACTGCCAAATTTTAGAGTCTTCAAATATTCTGATGAAATTATCTACATTAAACAGTGTCCGGCACTATAACGCTAATCCGCTAATCGCAAATTAGTCCGCTAACTTTCGGTTAGCGAATTAATTTTCTTGCCATATTTTTTTTTTGCTAGCGGATAAGAAAGTTCCGCTAATTTTTAGTTCCGCTAACTGAAGAACGCTAACTCTTTGAGGTGTTGATTTGGCCATAGACTTATAGATCTGAAATTCGGCATCATTCAGATTTAAAATTTTGAATCCGATCAGGTATTTAAATTTTCGTTCAAGATTTATTTCAGAAGCTAATCGATCTCGATTTTGACTGGAATCATAGAAATGAGCGTCTTTTTAATTGCCTTCACTTGAATTTATGTCTTAAGCATAACCCAAGCAACCAAAAGTCTCGTTAAAAAGGTCGAACACAGCTTAATCAGCATAATCAATGTGCTGAAGTTCGTTTTATTCAGCCCAAAATTTAAGTTCTAATTGAAACTTTAAAGTTCCATTACAGATTTGAACGGCCTTCTATTCAGCCCACAAGTAAACGTTTAATCAGCAACAAGAAAAAAACCCGATTTAATACACTTAACAGTGGATTTGAGCCTTTCTTTCAGATTCAAAACATATTTGTTTTGCGTGTTTTAATCCATAACGGTAGAATGTTTACAAAAATCACTTTTGTAAATGATTTTCGTTAAATGAAGCTATCAAACGGAATAAACTGTAAGGGATAAAAAAGGATTTTTGAAAAACTACACGATTTTTTGTTACAATCGATAAAAACGATTTTTTGTTACGATCGAGAAAGAAACTCAAAAATAAATAAACGATTATTTTATAACAAACAAACGCCTGCACGATTTCTCGCCTTTAATTTACATATTTAGGAAGCGATGGATCGAAAAGCCGTAATGAACTATACCTTTCTGAAAAAAGGCAAAACATACCAATCAAAATCACTTAAGAACATGAAAATAAAATTAAAGATTACAATATAAAAAAAGGCTCCCAACCATGTGTTTCAAATAATTAAACATTTGCTCTGGGTAACCTATGAAGTGAAGACAGCGAAAATAAGTATCAAGGATTCTAACATAGAGTCCAATTATAGGTAAAGTATATTTTCAAATTTTTATATATCATCAATTTTGAAATTTTTAGTTAAGTAAATGGTTTGTCGGCCTGGTCTACATGCATAGGTATACCGATCATAAAAAAATACCGATCAAAATCAATTAAGAACATGAATATTAAATTAAAGATTACAATATTAAAAACTGTTTTAAGATAAATAAGTAGTTTTAATTTAATTTAATAATTTCATCTTTAATTCAGAATCTGACTTTGGTTTGGAATCTCAATTCTGACCCTCGATTTTTAATCTGAATTATGAAATTGAATACTGGGTCTCAATTCTAAATCACAATTATAAATCTGAGTTCTGAAACTGAATTTTAAATCTGAATTAGGAATTCTAAATCTTAACAGGATCCATACCTGATTCAAGACCTTAATCTGAATTAGAAATTGAGAATCCAAATCAGAATCTGATTCTTATTCGGAGCATTGAATCATAATTTCTAATTAAAGTACAATTTTTGTTTAATTTTTTTCTGAATTTAAAATCAGAAAATTTAAATTTGAAATACAAATAAGGATTAGGTATATGCAGAATTTTGATTCAATCTTTAAGTTTGAAATTTAAATCTAGAAACTACTTTAAATCTAAATTCTGAACTGGATCTTAATCTGAAGCCTGTGTCTGCATGATATTTTAAATGCTAATTACTGAGTTCTAAAGCCTCCTACATCTTAATTCTGCCTGAATCCTGAATCTGAACCGAAAAAAAACTAAATCTGGACTAATAGTCTTCAAACTTAACTGAAATGTGATGTCGTATGTATATTTACTCTAAATATGAATTTTAAATCTGATTTCTTATTTCAAAACTGCAATGGAATCCAGAATCTGAATTCAAAATTAAATTTTCAATCGAAATTCAGATTGAAACACCGAAATTTGGCAATTCATAGTTTAGAAACCACTACACAAATTTAACTTATTTAGGTCTTTTTGAGTTACCAAAAGTGTTGTGCTTAATTTAGTAAAAGAAATTTTTGTTTTGTTAAATTTATTACGTTCAAGTTATGCGTCTAAGTTTAATACACTTGCAGCGAACGAAAAATCGATATATCATATTTGATCCTCAATTTATTAATTCAAAATATGATTCTGAACTTAATTAAATAATTATGAATCCGAATCAGAAAGTGACTTTGGATCTTAATTTTACATTAAAATTCTGAAATGAAATCTGATTCTTAATGTTGGATTTGTTTTCATTCTTAATTCTAAATCAGAACTTTTAAATTATGAATTAAAAGAAGGGTTTTAGCGGTTTTTTAGAACCAATTTCATTATCATTAATAACAATATAACGTAAATCTGCTCTTAAAATGTTGAATCGTTGGAATCAGAAATGTACATCAATCAAAAATCGTTAATAAATCTCATCCATATTTTTGTTGTTGTAAATTTTTAAATAAACCGTCTTCTCATGCATTGATTTTGAGTCTATGCTGTAGTTATGTATCGCTAGAACAATAAAAATTTCATCCTCTCAAAACGGGAATTTCTATCTCCGCAAAAAAAGAAAATAGTAGGTTCCTAAATGGGTACATTTAAAAGGTTTCTAAATATGGAAATTCTCGTATTTTGGTCAATCGGGCAAGCTTAAAGCACCAGGGTAGGTTCAACAACAGACAGCGGTTTTCTCACGACGTCTTACAGATCTTCCTCATCCGGAAGTGCGCTGTCCTGTGCCCTCTTGCAAGTCCTTCTCGATCTGTTGCTGCAAGTCTTTGTCCATCTTGGCCTCTGGCGAGAGCAGTACGGGCTTGGCGACATACTCCATAGTGGTATCACCGACTAGTGAGAAAATCGGATCGAAGTTGTAGTTCGAATTGGCCGAGATGTCGTAGTACTGCAGACTTTTTTTCCGGTGGAACCCGATAGCTTTAGCTTTCCTTTTGCGGTCCTTGATGTTGACCTTGTTGCCGCACAGCACGATTGGGTTTCCACAAACTCGCGTCAAATCCCGATACCGGATGGGCCCGTTTTTGTAGGAAGGAACCCCCATTTCGGATCGACTTTGAAAAAAAATTCCTCTGGAAACGAACCTTTTTGTTTTTGTTTGTTCCTTTTTGGTTAACTTTGACGTTGTGCACGACGATTTCGAAATAGTCAGATCAACTGAAAGTGTGTTAATAGGGCTGAATGTTTAAAGTTCAAAAGTCAAGACAAAGATATCAATAGGGTGTAAAAGCATCCATATTGAATGGAATTGAATCAAGTTCAATAAAGAAAAACTCCATTAATTTAATTAAGATTGGAAAGCATTAATTAAACACTCAGCATTATGCTACTAACACTACCAGTGGCAAATAGGGCTGTTGATGGTGTGAGTTGTAGATTTATTAATCTTATCGTTTTGTTTTTGTTTTTCTAAAGTGAAATAGTGTAGCGCTTAATTTCATTGCTTTGAAGCTCTGAATGGCGAATTTCAAATTACGAATTCGAATAAAAAATTGTAATTTCAAATTTTATCTTGAGTCTGAATCGAGTATTTTAATTTTAATTTTAAATATGATCTAAGCTAGGAATCTGAACATTGAATCATAATCTGAATCCGGATCTATATTTTAAATTTAAATGTTGGATTTTAAAATATGAAGATTCTCAATCTGAATTCTGAATATTAATACTGAATTAAGAATTTTAACTGGAAATCTGAATATACATTACTATTCTGAGTTAATTTTTACCTTGGGTTGGTGGCGGAAGACAAGGCTCGTAGTCACCATTTGCTACTTGAAAAATTAACAAAGAGAGAAATTCATTAGATATAATCATAAGTTACTAAAACAGTGTTGCTATGAAGCAATTTCTGAGCAATTCTCTATTATTACTTAGAATTTAAGGAGAGCGCGTTTTATTTGCCAGTTTTACGCAAAATTGATCGGTAAAATTGAAAGCGCATGAACTTTTTCCATGTAGAATTGTGATAAAAGGTCGATTATTATAATTGATTCCACAGTCAGTTTTGGTCTTCACACAATTAAAAGATAAAATGAGTTTGAAGTTGAGTCAGAATATTCTATTTTATAAAATTCAAAAACCGAAAATAGAACTAATTATCTTAAACAAGCCCTCATTGAAACCCTTTTCAGTCCAGATGGTTGCATAAGATACTTTTTATCTTCTCTTCAGAACCTCCTGTAGGTGGGCCTTTTAACACTTATAAGTTGTTTTAATAAGGTATATATATATTAAAGTTGTTTTATAACGAAGTTGAAAAGTACCTTCTAGATTCTAAAAAACTAAAAATGATACTTGGGGAAGATTACCATCTGTTGAAAGGGTTTAACTATTTTATAACAGATTTATTAGATTTTCTCATAGTTTAACTACAAATTCGATTAAATTTTAGAGGCTTTCATAATAATCAGAACAATCCAAGACATTTAGGCACCAATTTTTGAAATCAGGACAACTCGAGAGTTTTTAAAAAATTAGGACGGTCTCGCGAAAATCAGGACAAATTCTGAAAATCAGGTTACCTGGCACCTCAGAGCACAAGAGAAACAACAACAACAACTGAACAATTGTAATGCACGCAAGAGGTGCCAGGTGTCCTGATTTTTCTGGACTTGTCCTGACTTTCGAGAGGTTGTCCTGATTTTTCTAAAACTTTCGAATTGTCCTGATTTTTGAAAATTTGTTTTCAAAATGTACTGAATTGTCCTGATTGCCAAAAAAATCTCAAATCTCAGATTTTTGGATTTTAATCTGAATTTTGAAACTTACTATTGGATCCGATTTTTTTTTAAATTAAGTTTAAAATCAGAAATACTGGATTAAACCAAAGAATTCAACAGCTTGAAATTAACGCGTCTGTACAAAAAAATCACTTTAAACTTTGAAACAGTTGATAAAATTAAATTGGGTGAAACTTTTTGTTGATGCATTTTCGTTGGAACAGGTTTGAACGTGAAATTACGCCTATTAAAAATAGGGTTATTAGGGTTATTTATTTAAACATTTGCTCTGGGTAACCTATGGAGTGAAGACAGCGAAAAATAAGTATCAATGATTCTAACATAGAGTCCAATGATCGGTAAAGTATATTTTCAAATTTGTATATATGATCAATTTTGAAATTTTCTGTTTAGTATATGGTATGTCGGGCTGGTGTCAACGCATAAGTATATCGATCATAACATAACATCATAACATACCGATCAAAATCAATTAAGAAGACGAATATAAAATTTAAGATTACAATATAAAAAAAAATATCTCAATGTCAACTTTTTTAACATTATTATATTTTTTACATGAGAACTACCATTATGATTGCAGTTTTTCCAAAAATTTATTCAAAAGCAAAAACTAAAATAATTAATTAGGTAACCATTAAAATGGTAAATGAAAATGAGCGTGTGAAGAAATTGATATGGTGTGCTTCGTTCTCCCACACGCGCCCCTTCGTCGTTTTGTCCTTCACAGAGCAACCTGAATATATTGTTGGGAGAATCTCGAAGTAACAATCACTTTCGTACCATGCAGTGTGGGCATGACGTACTCATCAACGACTTTATTAATTTCGGGGTCGTACCCCTTGGTTAAAACCAATTTTATGTTTATAATTCGGAGCTTCGGTTCCGAAATTTTTGAAATGGTTCGGTTTCAAACTGAACCATTAAAATGAAAAAAATTACTACCATAGGCCGGGAAAATTTGAATTGTCGTCTTCCTCCCACACGTTTTCTGTCACGATGACATCAAACCTGAGTGGGAGTGAAGCCTGTCTGTTCTCCCTTCCACACATAGACAGATCCATACGTTTAGATAGCATGCGCGTATCTATGACGTCACGTATAATTTGACGTCATAGACACGATAATCTTGATTTTAGTGATTGCTGGTTGTGGCTAGCAAGCTAAATTGACACGTTTTTTGGAGTCATGATTTGATGATAATTACTATGAAAATTTATTTTTCAAACTATTTTGTTTTTTTTTCTTTCTTTTATAGGACGAAGAAGAAAAAAAATCAAATTTTTTAAGCTAAAAATCATTTTTATTGTACTGCCCAGTTTCGCAAAAACGTGCAAAAAAGTTTACAAAAAATCACACCAATACACACAAATACACAGACATCGTCTAAACTCGACGAGCTGATTCGATAGGTACCTATAAAGGTATATCTAAGACCCATAATTAATGATCTCCCAAATCGACCGATAACTATACCTTTCTGAAAGAAAGGCAATAATTCTCATCTTGCTCTCTTACTTTGGTCACCACCAGCCCATGTGGTGCAGCCGGTTTCTCGGCATCCATCTTTATTTCTCCCATCACCTCCCCCAATTGATCTTACTTTATTGCTTTGTTTTTAACTTTGTTCGATACATGCCGGCACGCACGCCAGTTCTGCTACACATTATTTGATTCGCTTACAAAGCAATCAAACAACCTAATGGAAAAAATTAGTCCTGGTACCAGATTTGAACCCGATCATCAAAGACGGTACGTCTCGGTGGTCGAGTGGTTAGCGTGGTAAGACGGTAATCGCTGGTCCACTGATGGCATGGGTTCGATTCCCATTTCGGTTCTGGGTGTTCAATGTAAATCTTAAGTTGTCCACGTCATTTAGACAGTCTGTAAAGCCTAAATCGGCTTAGACGGTGTGTGTCTTTTTTTAAGATGATAGTCATCCACGCTGCCACGACGCTACGCCTAGATGTTGCCTTGCCGGCAGCTAAAATTCGAAGTGGTTATAAGCTTCCTAGAATACCCGCACCCAGCCAGCGGCCAGCAGCAAAGACGCATGTTGATTATTACTAAGAAACATTACGAAACGGCTTATAAATCAATCATCGGTTAAAATAATATCGGTTTAAAAAAAATGTAATCCCATATTCATAACTGTTGAGCATAAAATTATACAAGTTCTTGAGTTTATCTTGATATATAATTAATGAATTTCTTCAACTGACTTCTATGTGTGATAAATTCGTGGTAAGTAAATACAGTTGGACGAAATTTTATAAAGTCAAAATATTTACTCTTTTCATAAACAATCATTTGCGAGTTAGCTTTAAGTTGTTCTGAGTTGAAGTTTCAAATTAAATTATACATTTCAACAATTTCCAAGCTCCAAAAAATGATTTATTTATAAATAAAGGGCATATTTGTGATGTTTCGATTTCCAGAACAAAATAAGTGTATTAATGTCAAAAAAGATGAAAAACTATTTAAAACAAAACAAAACATCTAACTAAAGAGAACCTTTGCATTAACTGATGTAAAAAAATTAATAAGCGGGTGAATATTTTGAAAAATTTGATTCCAATGTTTTTCCTTTTACTTTCCACCAAATACGCTAACTTAAACTAAAAGTGGACTGACGCAACTGATATGTACAGAAATATTACAAAATAAGTTCGAAAACTGCCCCTATTGATATCATTTAACAACTTTTCTAGTCAATATTATAATTAAAGTTGGCTGAAAAATTAGTGTTTTGCTTATCTTTTTCAAAACTTTCTACTATCGATTAGCGATTAGCGCTTTATTATAGATCGATAACTTTTAAGCAACATTTAGCGGCTTTAATTAGCGATCGCTAACTTTGACCGAGATAGCGATCTAATTAGCGCCGCTAACTTTTCAGTTAGCGATGTCGAACACTGACATTAAATTCTCTTTCATTAACAAAAAACAGTAACCAGAAATTGAGAGTCACTAGATGCCATGTTTTGGCAAAAAAATCAAATTGAATAACCAAATTCATTTGTGAGATGAATCTTAATTTTGAATATCAATTTCTGAATTCTAAACCTGCATTCAAAATTTGAATTTCGGATCTGTTTTCGAGTTTCTATGTAATTTCTGAAATGTAAAAAAACGATTTTTGAATAGCTAGATACATATATATGTATATGTAGTTCCAAATTAAAATTTCAAGAGTTGAAATTCGTTTCAAAGCCCTTAATCATCAATCTAGTATTTCAAATGTGAGGTTTTGGGTTTCAATCAGAATAAATTATTTCTTTTTTCGAATGATGAACCTTATTCTGAGTTTTCATTGCTGGGTCGCCTTTTCCCAGTTTCATTGTATTTGAATTCTGTATAAAAATAAAGTTCAAGGCTTCGATTCTGAATATGTAACAAAAATTCAGGATGATTTCTTTCACTTATTTTTAAATATTAATTTATTTAAAAGTCTAGAGGCTTAGAAATTGAAAAATCAGGAGGTATTAATCATCGTTTTCGACAACTGCTGCATATCATCAAAGTCAAGAAGACGATAAGGGGGAAATGGCCCCTGGTGTGTCGTACCGGATCAGTCAAAATGACTGGTTTGACATTTTGTTTGTTGGATATCTTCTTAATGCAGTACGACCCATAAAAACACACAAAAATGTGTAGCTGCCAGTTTTAGGTTGTTTTTGACGATTTTTGGGAATTTTTTGTGCTTCTACATGCTTTAAACTTCATCTGTCATTCAACGTAAACAATGCAGTAGTACATTGTGTGGAAGGAAGTAGTAAAATCAATCCAAAAACTAACTAAGGTAGCGAATATCTAGAATTCTTCCATACAGCGATTGGTCAAAAAGACTTAACACATTGAGGATCGCGACCAAAGTTAGATAATCAAGTATAGGTACTTGAGTTACCAAAAAACCTGTGTATAGTTTAGTCCAAAAAGGTTTCATCATTAGATTTATAACATTTGAGCTATGTTTCGAA